>NW_021680845.1:183477-217121 GCF_001412515.2 Diachasma alloeum | reverse complement strand
GGGGGGGGGGGGGGCGTGCTTTAGTCTGCTCCACATGCGAGAAATGCGAGTCTGGAGATTATTTGAATTTGACCTGAATGGATTGGGGTTGTTGGGATTTTTTTAGATTTTGAGATTCACTCGGGGATTTGTGAGGTGGTGATTGCTGCCGAGGGGTGTGGCGGTGGGGGATTGATTGGGATGGAGGCAGATGGAGGTAGATATTTGTCCGGATTTTCCCGCGGTAGCTGGCGGTGTTGGTACGTCAGTGACCGAACGAAAGGGAAAACGTTAACTGTGCCAATCTCCGCTTTAGTCACTCTCACGCTCGATAGCTGAACTGGTTATTTTTCTTCCTGAATTTAATTCGGGGATTCTGATGCACGTGTTGAGACACCAGCTCGCGCGAGAATAAGGGAAAATAAGGAAGCGAAATGGTGAATTGTTTTTGTCAACAGAATCGCTGCGTCATCGATTCAACTGGGGATTGATGAGCACATTTGACGTATGAGGGGACTGAAAAAATTGAGAGGGGCGTGGGGGAGGGGAAATGTCCGGAGATGTCAGTGGATCGTGTCTCTCCAACGGGTTCAATCCCCGGACGACGTTATTCCCCGTATTACTAGATAATTGACGGGTACTCGGATAGATCTTCGATCTATCTCGATCAGTCGAATGCTCTGAATGGGATGAATATTTTTGCTGACTCGGTCGCGGTTTGTAAACGACCGCCACACCTTAAGTAGGTCAGGTGTCACAAGACTCCTCGGTCGTCCTCTTACGGAGCAATTTTTTTTTTCACTGGACGTTGCATAATTCGTCGCGCGTGACTCCACCAAATATATCGTAGTAAATAATGAAGTTTACCTCTCGGTAAACGTGGTACGATGCTGATGAGCGATGGGGGGGAGTTTTGGCTGGAGAATGCACTTGACTAGCGTCTTTGGGGTTTACGACGCCAGCGACGTGGTCACGTGTTGAACTGGAGCCCGCGAAGTTTGAATGCCGCGGCGGCCACTTGGGTTTTGGGAATGAAGTGGTGAGGGCGCAATTTATATTTTTGGCAATTGAGCATTTGCATTCATATTATAAATAAGATATTTAAGGAGGGGGGGGGGGGCACAGACGTAATCGTAGTCAGGGGTGACCATCAATCCTCCGATTCTTCAATATTAATAGAATTTCCGACTGACATTGATGCATTTTAGATTTTAGAATTCAGGAGTGAAGTGGTAAAACGGTTCAAGTCGATTTTGACTATTGGCCAGTTTTTAGTGAATATCTCGGAATCTAAGGGAGATTGCTAAATTTTTGTAAAAATATTTTTTGTAGCACTCAATTTGCTCTAGAAAAAAGGTTATTACAAAAATTTCGATATCTCCTTTAGATTCGGAGATATTCTTCAAAAACTCAACTAAGAGATAAGTCGACTTAAACCACTTTACCACTTCACTATTGAATTTATTTAGATTACTAAAATAACTGGAAATTTAAATTTTCAATCGATGGTGAATTAAATATTAAATAATATAGATCTGTAAATTGTCCGTCTCTGATTAATAAATAATTCGGAATTGGAATATTTAAATTGATGATTACTTCCATTATTAAATTTCAAGAGTTATATTAACTAACTGACTACTTAATAATTCAACGGGAACTATAATTTATGGATATGTCTGTCCCTGATCGTGTGTCACTTGCTGGAGTCCAATCTCTAAAAGGAGAAGGTTCCGTGAATTTTAATTCCCTTGTGACCCAAAATGAAGAAAAAATTGACTGCTGAACCAAATCATGAAGTAAAAAATGTATATTTATATTCATATTCATAAAGATATCCAAAAAATTATCCGCAATTGCAGACGAAGCATTCTAAATTCGTACAAAATACCAACTACGATGCTTTGTTCTTCATCCGCTTGATCAATTGACGAGAGATGATGAGTTTCTGAATCTGCGAAGTCCCCTCGTAAATCTGATAAATCTTGGCGTCCCTCATGAGCTTCTCCACCGGATGCGCCATGTTGTACCCTTTGTCTCCAAAAACTTGTACTGCATTAGATGCGCATGCATTAGCAACGTCAGATGCGTAGCACTTGGCGATGCTGGCGAGCATCGGAGCAGTTGGGAGTTTCTGATCGGTAGCCCAGGCTGCCTTCCTCCAGGCGAGCCCGGCAGTCTCGACGCCGATGCCCATGTCAGCGAGCATGAACGCCACCGCCTGATGCTCCGCTATGGGTTTACCAAAACTCCGTCGCTCGATAGCGTATTTAGTGGCCTCGTCCAGGGCTCTGTGGGCGAGACCAACAGCCCCCGCTGCGACTCCCGAACGGGTCAGGTCGAAGGCCTGCATGGCGATCTTAAATCCCTCACCCTCGCCTCGAAGGACGTTCTCCCCGGGGACTCTCACGTCCTCGAAGTTCACCATGCGGGTGTCTGACGCCCTCTGACCCATGTTCACTTCCTGAGAGACGGGATTTCAGTAATTTAATCATAATAGGGAACGTGCATGGAGCTCAATTCTTACTCACTACCCTGCACGGAGAGAAATGTTCAGCAAAAATTACGGAACTCACAAATCGCTCACCGATTACGGAATCGACTCGGAAAATTTAAGTGACGGTATCGTAATTTTTCACGGGAGATTCACACAAAAATTACGGAACGCTCTGGAAAAATTCCGTGACAGTTCCGTAAAATTTCCTACAACCACATTTCGCTCCGGAAAATTATCGAGAAGTATTGCCTAGGTGTCTTATGATAATTAATTGAAAATGACTCGTTTTCGAGGCCAATTTCTCGGTCACGAGGTCACGAAGACGGTAAGGTGCCGCTTCATTGGTCGAAAAAGAAGAGAGTGGGGAGTTGTCGCCCTCCATTGGCCGAGGCGCACCTCAAGATTGGGTTAGGTCGGCTGGAGTCATTCTGGGATTGGCCCGGCGCTCGACTGTCTGTGTGACGTCATTAGCGATTTCAAATCGTTTGAAATCTTCAAATTTTAACAATTAATTATTAATTAATGAGCAATATTTCAAACATTTATGACTTTGATCCTACAATAGGTCTTGTGACGTTGAATGCCCTATTTAAATGGTGAATTCCATTGCCAATCGGTAGACTGATTTAGCAGTTTTCTCCGAGTACAGTGTTGGATAAAAAAAAATTAATTTTAAAATTAAATTTTCAAATTTCACCGAAAATTCAATGGAATTCCAAATTTTTTAGTGGCGCGCAATAGACAATTTTCTAATTTATTTAAAACTTCAATCGAGTTACTTTGCGACCCGGTTTGACGCCCGGAGAGTCTCGATCCACGAGAAAACCTGTGAATGCTTTGCCGGCCGGTGCGTCCGGGTCTGGATGGGTTCTCGCTAGGACGAAGTACCACTTCGCTACTCCTCCAGCAGTTATCCACATTTTCGTACCATTGAGGATCCATTCTTTGCCTTTCTTCACTGCTTTCGTTATTATTCCGTTCACATCTGAACCCGCCCCGGGCTCTGTTACCGCGTACGCCTGGGGATTTGGTTATTTCAATATTGATTTCATTTGTAAAATTCAGGGAGGTGTTGGAATAAGAGAATATGTACGGGAGAATTCCACCGGAAATCGTAGCAAATTTGCTAGTCATTTTTTTCGATTTTTAAAGTATATTAAAATTTTTATTAGTTTTGCGCCGATTCTGTTTAAAAAATCACAGCTTTTGTAACCATTTCTTATGTTGAGCTATTCCTATTAAAAATGTCCCAATAAAAAAGTGGTATAATTCCACTGTTTTTTTTTTAGACAAAATAGCTCCTATTGGACATTTTCAATTTAAAAAACGCGCTGTAAAGCGGAACTTTTCCCATAAAATTCTGCATTTTCAATGACGAAATTCCTTGAAACTCCCGTGAAACTAAAATGTTTCAGGCAAAATTTTTTAACAATCTAGAATGTTCTAGCGACTCCGTTAGGTGTTCTACGAAATTTTAAACTCGTTATAAAACTCGCTGGAAAAAGGGTCGCGCAGGCAAATTCAATCATCTTATGCCGCCAGAAGAATAATTTCTGTGATTTCCTCTGAATACGTACCGCAAGAATTGGTTCTTCAAGCATTGGCACAAGATATTTCTTTTGCTGCTCCTCGTTGCCAGCAATGATGACTGGCGTTTGCTGTAAAGACTCAAGAGTTACTTCAGCTATAAAAGGGTCAATTTCTTAAATGAAAAATTTTATTTACTGCAATTCCAGAAATTTGCAGGACTGTCGATATGCCAGCGCAACCGTAAGAGAATGACTCATTTATTAGACAACCATCGAATATTCCCATCCCCGGTCCACCTAGAAAATTATTTTACGGTGACAATATGCTAGAGCTACATGTCAAGAACCCGAGGAAGCATGAATTAGAAGCGAAAGTCGCGATTAGACAATGATTTACTAATGATTTACTAATTTTCCAACTATCCCATGATCCATATTCTGAATTAGTTGATAACATGGAAATTAACAACAACATAAATAAATTTTATTGCCAATTTGAGAAAACAATTTGAGAAATCTATAAAAATGTACCGATTTTTCGAGGGACACAGCAATTTGTGAGTCCCAATTCCCATGCACGTTTCACCAGTCGCCAAGGAAATTCTCCGGTTACGTCATGGTGAGCAGCTACGGGACTAATTTCTTCTCTAGTAAATTTCTGAGCTGTTTCGAGAATTTCTCTCTGTGCATCTGACAACTCTAAAAACAGCAAATCAAGGAACTGGAAGGCCAAACATGTCTGAGATGAAAATCAACTTTTAATTGATTTTTCTAACGAATTTATGTACACTGTAAGAAAATTTAACTCTGAATATTCAAAAACTGAAATTTCACGTAGCGCTGAATATTTATGCTGAGTTTTTCCGGAGAATTACTGTCATTCAATTCTGCTGATAATATTCAGCGACGGAATCATGAAATGCCCAGACATCGGTGCAAACATTAATTTTAAATTAAGTTAAATTTAGCATTAGTTGATTGACTAATATTACCCAACAATTTTTTAATTATTAAATTCATCATAAATTCAATATTCAAATTTCGAATTATTTTATCAATTGATAATTGAGTTCGGAAGAGAAATCCTTTCCAGAAATTTAGAATTAGTTACTCAATACTTAATTAACATTACCATATTGTCAATTATTCAATTCATAGCCATTCGAAAATTTAAATTATGAATTATTTTATTATTTTTCAAAATTCAATGAAGATAAGTAAACCCTAATTATTTTAAGGCCCAACTCCCCTTAATATTAACAATAAAATGATTGATCCCAATCCCCAGAAATTTTCATAGAAAATCCTAAAGTTCAAAGACTTTTGTCTCAACTCCTGAGGATTTTCTACTGAATATTCACTCACGAAAATTGTACCCATTTGAAGCAGTGGGGGATCCAGAGAGTGTTCTGACTGCAGTCTTTCTGACTTCATTGACAAAAATCTGCAATCACCCGATAGCATTTTCATTGGTAAATTGATAGTTCAACAGACTGAGCAATTCAGCTAAAATAAGATCGGTCCAAAGATCAATTATCGATTAACGTAGAATCTCACCTTCGCCAACATGTTTTTACGAGAATGATGAATTTATGTTCATAAATGATAGTGGATATTTTGTCATAAATTCTTATCAACGTATAGCGACTCACTGCAGCCTCCGATTCACCGCTCGAATCCGTCGACTTTCTTCTGAAATGTGTCGTATTTCGATGCTTCCTCTCAACTGTGAGCTGGGTGGTGCCCCCTATGCAGATTGAATATGTTACCTCTTTATTTACCTTCCCCAGTTATAAATTACCAAGTCCAAGTCTGATGGATGCGAAGCACTCTGTAACATGGAAATTAATGCAACCGGACGTGGTTTTGCCGCTCGAAAATCAAACTTCTAAATCAATGAGCGAGTCAATCAACTGTTCCCGCCAACTTTTCTCGCAAAACACATAACATGAACTAGACTTTGAATTGTTATTTTCATTTTGCGTTCATACTTAGATAAGATAATTGGACGATTATTTCGTGATCTTCAATACCATTTTGCTATTCATAATCGAGCAATTCCCCGATTGATTATGGATTCATAAAAAATGGTAGAAAATACGAAATATTCATCGAAAACATAAAACACGAATATCAGAGAAATAAAGAAGAAACTGACTGTTGTAATAAATAACATTTATATAAATATATATTTCATAATGACATCGAAAATAATGTCGTTAATTACAAATGACTTTCATTTTAAATTCATAAAAATTACAATTATGATGTTTTATTTTTCATTTGACGCGAGATGATAATTCCTTGAATCTGCGAAGTGTCCTCGGAAATCTGATAAATCCTGGCATCCCTCATAAGCTTCGCCACTGGATCCAGACGAGTATGCCTGTCTTTACCCTGATTAGCATGTTTATTAGGTACATCAGAAGTGCTTCGTTCGAGACCCCATACAGATATTTCAGTACTTGTGCGTAAAGTGAAATTTCCGACGCATTGCGATAAAAATAGGTTTTAACACTCGGGGGAAAAGTGTTCTTTGACCCTTGGAAGGGTCAGTCTAGTACTCGCCGTCAGCGAGCGCTACTCTGACAGAAAAACAGTTGAAAATGATCAAAAAAGAATTTTTTGCGCCAAATATGCGACGTGTGCGCCGAGATTGAATTATGAATTTTTATTGAAAAAATACATTCAGTATTTTCAGATAAAATTTATCCCCGTTTCATTTTATATGAAACGAGGGATTGTAGTTTATCCTTTCGACCATTCAATAATCACAGACAAAAAATAAATTCTTAAAGAAAATAATAATAATGTTATGACGGCAATTTGTAACTTGGGGACAAAATATTATTGATAAACTTCCCTCTATAAAAGATATTTTTATCGTTCGTTTCTCCCCAGGGGTCAAAAAACACGCACTTGTATCGAAATATACTATTTCATAAAGATATCGAAAATAATGTCATTAATGACAGATCACATTCATTTAAAATTCATAGAAAATTACGATTAAGAAGCTTTGTTTTTCATATCCTTAAGCACTTGACGCGAAATGATAATTCTTTGGATCTGCGAAGTGCCCTCGTAAATCTGGTAAATCTTGGCATCCCTCATGAGTTTCTCCACTGGATACTCGGAGTTGAACCCAGCCCCTCCGAATATCTGCACAGCATCGGAGGCGACTTTGTTGGCCATGTCGGAAGCGTAGCACTTGGCAATGCTGGCAAGCATTCCTGCTTTCGGGTCCTTCTGATCGGAGGCCCAGGCTGCCTTCATCCAGGCGAGTCTGCCCGTCTCCACCGCAATCTGCATGTCTGCGAGCATAAAGGCCACCGCCTGGTGGTCCGCAATAGGCACACCAAAGGCTTTTCGCTCGAGAGAGTATTTGGTCGCTTCGTCGAGGGCTCTCTGAGCGAGACCAACAGCTCCACACGCCACTGGGGGCCGTGTTCTGTCGAATGCACCCATGGCTATCTTGAAACCATGGCCTTCCCCGACGAGAACGTTCTCTTCGGGCACTCGGACGTCTTCAAACGTCACCATACGAGTGTCTGACGCCCTCTGACCCATATTAATTTCCTGAAAAATGAGAGTGAGATGAAGAGTGGTTGAACTCCGCTCCCCCGGAGAAATGAGTTTCACGTATGAAACTTTATGAGGAAATATTGAGGAAATATAAAAATTTTTTCGGATATTCTCTTTGGAAACTGGTAGATTCAGACTGAGATATTTTCACATATGAGATTAAAGCGCCGTATGTACCGATACGGAATAATATATATTCTGAATATTATATATTTTATATGTGGAATTAGCCTGTATTATACATATTTTTTACATATTTTTCCATGGGGGTAGAGTTATTTTGATAAGAATGAGATAAATATATTCGCATCCTTCATATTCGACTTTGGAAAAAGCTCATTACAATGCAAAATATCGGGTTTAACCGATTATGCGTTTTCCCTCGAACATTCCGTAAACTGCTATAATAGCTATAATATCCGCTGCTATTTTCTCCATTTTCATCTTCAGAATTTTCCGCTGCGAAATTTACTGTATCCATCCTAACAATGTTGGTTACGCAAGCGAAGCGTCCGCAGGCATTTTAAAGGTGAATAGATTGTTTGTCAGAATGACTCGGCGGTTTCTCAATTATGTTGATAAAAAAAAATTAATCGGACTCAAACTCCAAACTCGACTCGAAAAATTCTATGATCGCGTTATTGTATGGAAAATAATGTAAGTTGGTCATGAATTGACTATAATAGTCCATCAATTGTCCCTATAGCATCGAGCATCCGCCATCACGTATTCACGTATTCGTGCTGACTACAAAATTAAGGGCAACACTCCACATAAAAAATCTCACGGGACTTCTTCATGAGATTGATAACTCTCGGCAGGAAATTAGTTTGAAAATTTGGAAAATTAGCGGCACTCTGTTACCGCTTAACCCTAAGCGGTCGCATGGTCCCCAAATGCGTCCCTGCGATTGGTCACCTGCGCGGGGATTCCCCGCAGTGTTATTTAGGCTTCACCGTTGCCGAATTCACTCTACACTGCCCGGGCGCGTTTAGCGAGTTTCCGGCAACGGGCAATTTAATTTAACATGCGAGAAAATGGTTCATCTGTTGGAAATAATTCTTTCTTTAGAAATTTTTGGAAATATCGTGGGGAATATCAAGGGATCCTACACTACAGATCCTTGAGAGTAATGATTCACCTTGCGACCTGGTGTGACTCCCGGGAATTCCCTCTCCACTATGAACCCTGTGAATGCCTTGCTGGCTGGTGCTTTCGGATCTGGATTGGTCCTGGCCAGCACGAAGTACCAGTTAGCCACACCTCCGTTGGTGATCCACATCTTCGTGCCGTTCAGAATCCATTCGTTCCCTTTTTTCACAGCTTTCGTAGTTGTTCCAGCTACGTCTGAGCCTGCACCCGGTTCTGTTACGCAGTAAGCCTGTCGTATAGGAGATACAAACATGAATGAATTCTCCATGCTCAGAGAGTTCGCTGACTTCGGGACATTAAATTGGAATAAATAATGGAAATGTTTTTAAATAACAACACCCGGCGAATGGATTACATGATGATATATATGAATTCTCTCAACTTCCTACAAGACAGTTTGATCGAACCGGGTTCAGTGTAATAATTAAATTATTCCGCGTTATTCAAAGGGAGGATCCACTGTCCCGTTTCACTTCTCACCGTGAATTCCTTCAGAAAATAAAATATTCATAATATTTTTCAACAAATAATTAATTCCGGGGTACTTACAGCAAGGAGTGGCTCTTCGATGAGTCGACCAAGGTACTTCTTTTTCTGTGCATCGTTGGCAGCGAGGATGACGGGTGCTTGCTGAAATTATTATATAAACGAAAGACACAGAGTTAGTAGAACTGATACCCTCCCAGGAATTGCACAAGTTGAAATCGTTTGCATATAACAATATTGACTGCAGCACGATTGAAATTCGTTTTGTTATTTGTTATTTGTTATTTATTTATTAGAGACCCAACAGCCTAGACCAATTACAGGGTCAAATCATTTAACATTAAAATCACATAGAAACAAATATACACATATTTACAAACAATACCAGTTGAGGAAAATGGTGATAGATAAAAATAAATGGCATATAAACACTATTTTACGCTTATTTTTTACGTTTCTCTGAGGGATTTGACGAAGCTATGCGCTTTAATTGCAATTGAGGATAGAGGGGTCGTTAGAATATCAATGGAGTCATCACAGAAATCAATAAACTTATTCACAGCATCACACGCATACCGCAGAGGCGAAACAACACTGTCTCTCGATTCTGGTAGATAAAAAAAATCATTTAATCTTGAGTTAAACGGTGGTACCCTGAGTGGCAACAGACTAAGAAATTGAGGACAGTCAGTTTTCATAAATTTTTCGCGTCTCTAGAGCAGAGTAAAATTTATGAAATTCAAAATTCATTTACTCATGATCTATTGCGAATTAAAGAAAACGGATGCTTAATTTCTTTTTTATTCTTTAGAGTGTAACGAACATTAAAAACGATCGGGTACGCGATTTCCCCTAGTTATTACAATATTAAGGCCCAGTGAAGACTTAAATTTTACCGACGTATTCCCTCAAAGAAATGAACTTCTAGGGCCATGTGATATTCACTTACTCCAAGACCGGACGCTTCAAGGGCTGTTTTGATCCCAGTGCATCCATAGGCCAGGGCCTCAGCAATTAAACAAGCGTCGAACGTTCCCAGAGCCAGTCCACCTTGATTAAATTAGAAAACTAAATTAAATTTGTGACTCTATCCCCTCAGTCAACTCTCCTCCATGAAGCTCAATAGATCACCATATTCTTGCGGTATATGACTGTTCATAAGACCCAACTCCCAAGCCTTCTTCACAACCGCCCAGGGGTATTCTCCAGTTCTGTCGTGGTGAACAGCCACTGGAATTATTTCCTCTCTTGTGAATTTATCAGCTGTCTCTTTCAATTGCTTTTGTGTTTCGTTGAGCTCTGGAATCGCGGATAAGGTCTTTAAATTCACGTTGATGCAGTATTTACTTCCTTACGCTGAGAGAAAACACCGCTTCATATCACAGAACTAATTTCTTCAACCAAATATGTCGTCTCTTAACGACGAATGACTTCGAACAAGAATTTCGGAGAATGAGATAGGCCATGTACGAATCACGTGAGGTGTTCGTGCAATGTTAGAAAAAAAATTAAATTTCATGCATAGTTGACTACTAATTTTCAGGACAGTGACACTGAATGCGATTTGGGGGAAAATAATAATGAAATTTCAGGTAATTCGTTCAAAACAGTGAAAATTCAGTAAAATTTCAGGATTTTAAACAGGATAAAAAGAGAATTCCTTAATTTATTTGAATTTCCAGTCTAATATGAATATTTAGTGCCAAATTACATAGAATTTTTAGTTAAATGTGAAATTTCAGTGGTGGTTAAATTTTAAAAAAATTCCAAATAGTGTGCTGGAAATTTTAGACAAATTTTTAACCGCGTGTTCAAGTCGTGAGCACTTTACGACGATGTGAGAAAGTTTTGGCTCAAGAAATCGTCTTTTTCGCGTTAGGAGATGAGAAAATTACGTAAAATACTAAAAGTTTCGCCCCAGCGGGTTTTTCTATTGAACGAATGTGGAAGTCATGCAAAGGAATATCTCTGGACATTTCTGAGACATGACCTTCGCTTGCCCTCAATTGCAATGCATTTAAAAGAGACAAATTAACTCATTTTCTTATTTCAAACTGGTCTTATCGTTTGGAGAACGTTATCTTTTTTTCGTTTAGCATCGTATTATTTCATGCCGAAGAGCCCTGATTAATTGTCTGAAACCTACCGCGGATTAATCACATATTCATGCTATTTTTTAGCTAACCCAAAAACGCAAATTAAGCATTGTCGCGGTTTTCTGACTCTAAGATAACCCTACGCTATCACCGACGATTTCCATATCTTGTAATTAGCAATTTGCAACACAGTTAAACAGTTTCTGAACGGAAATTGGATTCACGTGACACCGCGACTGCCCAACTAAGACAGATTTCAAACCATTGATCAAATATTTATGCCATTTTCTAGCTCGACAAATTATTTTCGTGATAAAGGGTCGCTTTTTCTCTCAGTGTATAAAATCCGCAAAATATTCAAGCTCAAACATTTTATTACCAAAACTGACGCCATGGGAGGCGCTGACTGAGAACGCACGGTTGACTGTTTGCTTAGCAGCAGCACTAAACACCTGAAATTATTCAATTGGTCATCGAACATTACTTATCATTAATTGAATTCCCCATGGGAATAATAAGAAAATTAGATAGAACAATGCAAATCAGTTCGTGGACTTCCTTCGGCATATTCATAACTCAGTCACTCATTCACCGATTAGTCCCAGCCCTCATTCATTACGAATAGAAACTTGTTATTACAATCAAATGAAATTATTCCACCTCACCAACAATTGAAATGCTGATAACCGTCAAAATATTTCTCAACGTTGACAAATGAGTCATGAAATTTTGATGAGTTGTTAACATTTCCAGTCGGAGGTCTTAGACTGACGAAGGAGCAGCAGCACTTAATTGATTCATAATTATTAGAAATTATCATATTATTTGAGTTCCTTTCGACCACTGTTCGATCAGCAGCAGTAATCAACACGAAATAATGTAATTAGTATTAATAATTCATGTGATTAATTACTTCAACATGATAGGATGTTATGGCTGTCTGTCTACATTTTCAGATGATAGCCGGAAATGAATTCTCAATAAACTTTTTCTTAGTTATTTTTTCATTTTGATAATTTTGTAATTTTAATAAGTCGAAAGGTTGTGCAATTCAAGCCAAGAAAATTTAGCACCGACTGACAATGCTCTTTTGGCGGTTTGCTTAGCAGCAACAATAAAAACTCGCAATTATTCCATTCATCATTCGATTCATTATTGAACATTATCTCCTTCGATTAAATTCCTCCTCGCGCTGGTGAGTACCAATGACAATAATGACATTAATGACGTCACTAATGGTTAAATAAAAAAAAAACAAATGGTTTTCCGGCCTTCTCATGCGCATTACGAGTAGAAAGAACTTCATTTTTTCCAGAAATAAGAAATTCGATTTCATTAACAATTTTATGAGTGATTAATATTCAAAAAAAAATTCAAAAGTAAGGCGCGGAAAATAGACACGTGACTCTTCTAAGAATCTGTCCAACTGGAAGGTAATTCATAAATTGCGATCAGGCTAATCCAATTTCACTCAAAATTCGTTAAATTATTGATTCTTGAGGGAAAAAATTAAATTTTCCGTTTTGACCAACTTGCCATTAAGTACGATGAAGTGCAGTGCGTCGCCCCAATTATCGTGATTCGCTTCACATACGAGACCGACAGATAAACAATTCGAAAAAAATTCAAAAGATGAACAATCGATAATAATGATTTGCTATCAGCAATTTTCTTACCTTAGCTAACATTGTGGTAGAGTAAAATGAGAAATCTTTGGAGAATAAATGAAATAACTCTACGGCTGCCAATATCAACTCTAAATTTGGCGACTTACACCTCTATTTACAAGTCCCAATGGACAACTGATTTGATGCAATGATGCCTCTGCTATGGGATCGGAAAGTGGTGAGCCCACGGTAAGGGGTCAAAGTCCACTCCACAGTCTTCGCCCCATCTGTGGTGCGTTCTACAACTCGAAGTTGCTGTTTTCGAGCAGAACACTGTATTCGTCGTGGACGGTAAGAGCTTGCACGTGGAATTCATCAATAAAAAAAGCTCGTTTATCGCGCGCGGAGTGAAATAATAGTAGATTGTGTTACTAGTGCGTAAAGTTTCACTTTTTGACATGCGCGCGTGGCGCATCCTATTTTTTGCAATACCCGGCATTTCATAATCTTTCAGGAATTATCTATTACGGGGTAAAACGGCCCCTTTTGATTTTTTGATAAAATGAAATAATTTTTTTCCCATGGAAACTACACTTATTCCCCTTTAGAATAAGCCTAGACTGATCTCAATTAATGAATTTGTTTCTGAGTTATGAGTATCACAAAAAAAGTCAAAAGGAGCCGTTTTACCCCATTCTCCTTTACACATGAAATTGAGGGGCACAGTTGCAGAATTTTGAAAAAGTTCGTGAATGCGCAAACTCGACCCGCCGAGAAACAGCCAATGGCGGCTTCGTGCAATCACCGGTCGAGTGCATAGAACTGTCATGTCTCAGTATTTTCCCCGATTATTCGCCCCCGGAAACGTAATGGAAAGAAATTTCGAGGTGTATTCATGATCGTGCGTAAAATAAGATCTTCAATTTTTCTTAATTGCTCAAGAGACAGATTCGAGTTGTGAAAAAGACGTTTTGGAGCAAAGAGTGAGGTTAGGGACGACAATCGAAGTGTCAAATTGGAGCAAGTGTTCTCAGAATCATTGGTTGTACGTAAACATCAACTGCAGTGATGTTCATTTGATCACAAATGGAAATAGACATTCATCCTTTGACGAGTAATCCTACTGCTGCTTGGCAGGACCTGTCGCAGCACCAGAAGGTCATCAAGATCAATGCAAAGACACCGACGACCGAGGCACCGGAGAATAAAGTGAGATTTTTCAGTCAATTTGCTCTTTCAGAAATGTGAAATAGATTAATTTAATATTGTTTGACACATACTTAATCTTGTAAAGTTCATTAATTTTTTTTCTATTCTCACTTAGTAAATTCAGACCTTAAATTCACTTTCTTTCTGGGTTTTTAACACTTCACGATGCATTGCGATCTCCTCGGATAGAGTTGGAAGAATTAATGACCCAAGTTATTCTTGTAGAGCAAAAAGCCATGTTCACCAAAGATCTAAAATATTCGAGATTGAGAAAATCGAATTGTTCTATGCCCTTTACTACAAAAAATTTTACAGATGTAACTGACCATAGCTATATGTTAAGATGTGTTGTAAATGCTTGAAAAATTGCCAACTGTAAATATAAATTACTCAAAATAACCAGAGAATATAATATTGCATACTAAATATGAATGACAGTGTATAATAGCTCACTATATGGGTTACATCACTCTAAAACAATTATTAAAAAACTGTATGCTATTTTATCAGTTCAAGAACTCATTTTTGTGATATTGAAGGCCCTCGATGGCCAGTACAAGTTCTTACAAGAACTCGCAGCGAATTTCGTTAAAAATAAACGGAAAATACTATTTCATTGTTGTTGCAGCTGAGAGTTGTGTGTATGAGTGATACTCACTCATTAACTCCTTATATCAAGTTTGATATACCACCTGGTGATATTTTTATACATGCTGGGGACTTTACCAAGTGTGGAAGTCTCCAGGAAGTCGTAGAATTCAATAATTGGATAGGTAAATAATCATTACCCTCAAAAATCTCTCACAAAAACAGAATATTGACGATTAAAAATGGATTGACGCGGTTTTCTTGTGAATTAGGTAATTTGCCTCACAAACATAAAATAGTAATAGCCGGAAACCATGAATTGTCCTTCGACCCAACGTTCACTCATCCATTCACCACTCACAGCAGTGGAGACAGGCAAAAGCACATGGGGACCAGTATTCTGGACAACATCCCAACGCTGGGAATGTCCAAGGACATTTTAGCTGAAGCCATTCGGACGACTAATGTCAAGGATTACTTGACGAATTGTACTTATTTAGAAGACTCAGGGATAACCCTGTATGGAATTAAAATTTATGGGAGCCCTTGGTGAGACTCAGAAATGTCCCCTAACGTAAAAATTAATTGAAGGACCTAAAGCCTCTCCTACTAGTTTTTGGAACAATTCAATTGAGTATGCAATTTCACCGTATTATTTTCGGAAAAATATTTGGTAGGAAAAAGTCAATACAACTGTATTTTCTTACAGAAATTCTTGGGTACAAATTTCCTGATTTTTTTAACATGTTTTCATTCGATTCTCATAATGAAATCTAAGAGAAAAAAATGGACAATCATGGCTAAGAATTTTTATTTTAAAAAACCCAATAAAAAAATTGCATAGAAAATTAACATCTATAAACTTTTTTTTTAAACTTTTTTCAGAAGAGAGCGCTAGGTTTTTCCATTAAATTTTTTCATGAGTTATGTATTAAATTTTTTTTATCACGACTTTATAAACGGAATTTCAGGCAACCGGAATTTTGCAAATGGGCCTTCAATGTCCCTCGGGGAGAGGCCTGCCTCTCAAAATGGGATCTGATACCCTCGGGTACTGATATTCTAGTCACTCATACACCACCAATTGGTCATGGGGATCTCTGCTGCAGTGGAGTTCGGGCTGGCTGTGTGGAATTGTTAACAACAGTCCAACAACGGATTAAACCCAAGTATCATGTCTTCGGACACATACATGAGGGTAATGATTCATTCATAAGTTCTTTATTATAATGAAGTCGAAAAGCGTAATAATTATGGGTTCATATCACCATTAATTACTTATATATTTCGAAAGAAGCAAGTTTAGAAGAAAATTTGGAAATATAGCGTTCGTAAATCGAAAAATCGCCACAAAAAATGGCTTGCAAACTCGATTTTATAAATAATTTCCTTTTCAAGATGCAACAAATTCACTTCTTTCGCTCCGTTTTACCACTCCACCACTGAATTCATTTAATACCAGTCTGATAATGTTCTTCTTCACAGGATATGGTATATCTTCTGATGGAAAAATCATTTATATAAATGCATCGACCTGCGATCTCAATTACCTGCCCAGTAATCCACCGATCGTCTTTGATATTACGTTACCGGATGGGTTCGATAAAAGAACAAATTGAATAGCTGTTATTAATGAATCATTTACTCTCCTGAGTTACTCATTCATAAGCTGAATATTCACAGGGTATTTTAGAACGAGAAATGAAGGAGATTGAAGCTTTGAGGATATCCTTTTACAAATTTGTCAATTGAATTGCATGAGAAAATTTGATTATTGAAATTATATTCTTTTATAAATTAATAATAAGAACCGTTTAGACTTTCTGAAATCTAATTTTTTATAAAACGACATCGATTCCTGATGAAAACCTAAATTGATTGTATATAAACTATTTATGGGAACAAGTATTCCCAAAAAATTTTAATTATTTCGTGAATTCTAAAAGAAAAATTGACTTTCTGTTTATATTTTGAAAAGTTTGCCAAAGGCTCGAAATACGGAGTCACATTCAAACAATCGAAGCTTAAATAATAAAATAATTGCAGAATAATATTCAACTGCACATGTTGACGAGAATTTCGGTGGAATGAAAATAGCTGAAGTACTTGGATATCCTTAATGACGTACAAAACACAGAAGCGTTGACTATCTACAACAAAAATAGATAAAACCGTAGAAAAATTCACCCATTCCATAAATTTCCAACCAACGTCATAGAATGGGAAATGAGTATGAACAGATGTCAAGCGCACGCTTTTATTTATTTTTCCATTTCAAAGGAACTCAATACTTTAATCGTCAAGAGGCGCTGAGACGTGCACAAGAAAATTGTCTAGTCTTTAAGTGGCAAGAATGTTGTATTTTTCATTTCGAGAGAATGACAATGAGATTGTACCACCGAGTGACAGAAAGCAAATTCTGTTTACTCAATGATAATGAAAAATAGATGTAGCGTGAGAATATTCATCTTTATCTTTTAAACCTGTCGCTGAATTCATCACTGGAGTTGCCAAAAATTTTATCATGACCGCAGCAGATTTTTTTTTCATTCAGGGGGGCCATCAGCCCGGAATTTTAATCAAATGGACTTATTTCAAGACATTTGGAATACTCTCAGTCTCTCCCTCTCTGTCTGCTTCCAATTGAAAAAATAACAAAGCAAAATCAATTTTCTTTCAATTTTATTTCAAGATTGTATTGTGACCAACTGTAATCTCAGACTTCACAACGCATATTCGCTTTTTGTACTTTATACCATGTAATAAATTAATAGGGAAACAATTATTACGCTTTCTTGGTCGTCTTATCAACCCAATTGCCTGAGACCCGCTCTTCATTTGTGGACATCTCGGAGAGATCCTTACGCAATATGTTTCCCCATCATCATTCCTAGTGTTACGATTTGCATTCAATTAATATCAAATCCAGGATAATTTTTTCATTTGTCATATAAAAAAATGTTGTCTCTATTCATTTTATCGTTGACATTCCAAATAAGATGTGGAAATACATGAAAAGATATGTTAACTATACAAGTGATTGTAAATAAATCGGTTTATCAATTAAATCAATCAAAAGATGAATCTATTCACTTTTGGGACAGTGTCCCAAGTTATGATCACATGTGTTTCATTTTTTCTATTTTTCAAGTCATTATTTTAACTCTTAGACGTCAGAAGAATTTGATGGACACTGTGGTTTTATTCATGAGTGATTGCCCGTCAATTTTATACATGTGAATGGTTCTGCAAAAGTCCATCATCATTCCTAAAATTACGGTCGGCATTCAAGTAATATGAAAGCCAGGATAATTTTTAATTTTGTCAAATAAAAAAATGTTGTTCCCCCTATTCATTTCATCGTTAATATTCCAAATAAGATGTGGAAATACATGAAATGATGTTAACTATGCAAGTGATTGTGAATAAATCGGTTCATCAATTAAATCAATCTTAAATGATGAATCTATTCGCTTTTTGGGACACAGTTCCCAAGCTATGATCACATGTGTTTCATTTTTTATTTTTTAAGCGATTATTTTAATTCGCAGACACCCGAAGAATTTCATGGACACTATTGTCTCATTCTTGTTTCATTTCTCTTCATTCGAAATTGTAGCAATTATCATTGACTTTCTGTATTCGTGTCTCAACCTCATTCTCCAAAAGTCTACAGCCTATTCCTACGAAAAAATATATATTGGATGACCTGAATATCGAAACGTATCGCCGAATCGATGTAATGTAAATGGAAACAAGGAGAAAAAAATGGATGATGTCCTGTGGCGATTTTTCGATGATCGTCACGTGATTTCAAACGATCCCTAGAATCTGCTCTTTCCCCTTTCTTGTTGATGTTGTGAATCATTCCTTTTGTTTATTTAATTTTTATTCATGCTCACTCGGCCAATTCTCTTAATCTTATCCTAAAATGCGTGTAACAATAAAACTGCTAAACGTACGGTTACAATTTGAGTTTTCTTACATAACGTTGTTGATCATACGAGTTAACTCAATAGGGTACGTTTGAAAACAGGTACGATACGGATTCACCATTGTGGGTTCTTCTTACTGCCTCAGCAAACATCATCGAGACGTCGATGCACTGAAAATAATGAGTAAAACATTGAAAACATTAATGGATAATCAGTGTTTTACATAACATTATCTTTTTTTGATATCCCCTTACTTTTTTTCATAAAATAAATTGGGTGATATTATTTGTTTTTAAATTATTCACGAACAAAGTCATAATTCTTAGAAATTTGATTGTTTCAATTATTTCTTTGTATCTTATTCAGATTTTTCTAACCTCAATGCAGACCATTAAAGTTTAAATAATAAAATAATAATAATGAAAGAGAATTTCATTTAAAAAATGAAAAAAATGGAAAATCCTCAAAATTGATGTATTATTCTCTATTTTATTCACCTGGATCTTGGGACAGTCCTTCATGTGTCCATCCTGAGGAATGGTGTTGGTGACAACTACAGCCTCAAAGCATGCATTATTAATTCTGCTGATGGCTGGACCACTGAAGATACCATGAGTGAGAATAGCATAGACTTTAGTGGCTCCTGCCTCGAGTAATTTCTCAGCAGCATGACAAATAGTTCCACACGTGTCTGCCATATCATCCACGAGAATTGCCACTCTGTCCTTGACGTCTCCAACGAGCACCATGCTGGCTACCTCATTGGCCTTCTTCCTCTCCTTGTGGATGAGGGCGAATTCAACGTTCAGACGATCAGCAATCGATGTTACTCTGAAAAAAATTTCAAAAAAAATTGAACACATGCATAACAAACGTTTACATAACATTTTTTATAACCACTCTATGTTTTTGACAGGCAATCAATTTGAGGAGAATTGATTGTTGTTGAATCATTCAGGGAAAAGAAAATGTTGAGGATATCCAAGTATCTTTACAGTTTGGTACAGACCACACTGTAGATGTTTAATTGACAAATTTGTCAATTAAATTGCGTGAGGAAATTCAATTACATTTTGCACAGAGTGATCAGTTTTTTAAACATTTGTTGTTGATAAATTATTTATAGAAAATGCTCGTAATATAATAAAATAGTAATTTTTATAATTATTTCACTCAAAAGTAAACTTTCTAATTTTTTTTCAAATTTTTAAGCTCTGTTGTTTGACTACAAAGGTAGAAAGGCATTTCACTAAAGAAAAAGTATCCAAAATACATGGATATCCTTAAAGGGAAATGTCAAACCATTTAATCATTTAAAATGTTTGTAAAATGTTTACATCACATAACTAAACTCTCAGGGACATAAAATCACTGGAGTCACTAGAGTCACTGGAGTTAAAAATTACCTCTTGGCGCCGCCAGCGTCAGGTGACACAATGATACTATTTCGCCACTCTGCAATATTCTCTTTGATCCACTTGAGAACAGCTGGTTCAGCGAATAAATTATCAACAGGAATATCAAAGAATCCCTGAATTTGACTGGCGTGAAGATCCATCGTGATAATGTGATCAGCCCCAGCCACTGACAGCATATTAGCAACAAGTTTCGCTGATATTGGTGCACGACTCTGTAAAAAAATGAAGCATTTATTGCTTTCATCCAAAAGTAAAACCATCCTGATCAATTGCATAAGTCTCCTCAAGTCCATTTGCAACTGGTAATCCCCCTGCAACTTCAAAAACACCTGTTAATCCTTTCCTTTTTCCTCTCCCTTTAAAACTTCAATTTCCACCCAAAAACAATTATTCTGTAAAATTTTGGCCTCTGGGCTTGGACCAAGTGCCTCTCGTGGTAGAGGACAAAATATGAATACAATGACCAGAAACAATCATCGAATTCTCCTGTCACAAATTCAAATTAAAAAATAAAATATGTAAAAAAAATAAGATAGATGAAGGATAAAGACGTGTTGCAAATGCACCCCAGTTAGACTCGACGGGTACTGTAAGTAAAGCAATTTCACTAAGTTATGATTAATTAACAAAAAGACATTAGCACAATGCACATAAAAGTATCCACGAAGATTGAAAAATAGACGATAAGACTAGGAATCGATGTAAAACTATTCTAAATTTGTCCTGAATGACTCTCTAACTCGAATGAACGATGAACTACCGAATAGTAACACTGAGTGATAAAGATGACCATGTAATTTCTCTTGATACTTTTAGGCACATCGAACTGTGAGTAAAACACTTCGTCATTCAATGGCAGTCTAAAGAAAATATGCTGTAACTTTACAAAAAGCTGGTGGTTATTAATGTCTCTCATTGGATTAATAAACTCGTAAAAAATGGATAGAACAAGTCAATGGCTCGCATCCATGAAAAAATAATCAGGCATTAAGCAGTCACATTTCAAGTTGACTAATTCGAGAAAAAAAAAGTTCAATTAGTAATGTAAATCACAGTGTCCATTAATCGTGTGAATAAGCGACAGAGTTTAGTTAGTACCCAGAGAGCAAATGTATTCCATATACCCCAGGACAACCAGAAACAATGAAAACAAAACTCGTAATCATTACTGATAACGCAACATAATTTCGCTATCGTATTAATATTTTGCCCTCTCATTCAATGGATGTCAAGAAAGTTGTTTGATTCTGTTTCTCAACTGAAAAAAAAAGTAAAAAAAAGTCATTCATTCATTGGGGTTACGGGGAAGTCGCTGTGCCTTGCAGCCAAATTAAAATTAAAGAAAAAAAATGATAATCAAAAGGTCTCGTATTGTTAGTCCTACGGATAATCAACTGCTGTACGTAATTAATTGAAAAGTAACGATAATTAAACGAGTTATAGTAAAAATTACAAAGAAAACTTCACTCTGAAACCTCTAAAATCTGCTCTCAATTCACGTTTATTCGATCGGTTTATTTATTTTTTTCTTTACTTTTGCTTTCTTTCGATTTAATTTCGGATGATACTCACTGTCGACAGGTCGGGCACAAAGTCCTGAAAATACGCAACTATTCAGAGACACATTCCCCTCAATAATTCATTAAAAAATCAAATAAACTCAGAAGAAAAATCTATCCTAATCGTCCATAAATCACAAAAACATTGACAATAACAATCGACCCCAGAATCATCACTTGAAAACGTGTTTTGCGATTAATTAAAAAAATCCCCGATATTTGCACTGGGGTCCGTACATATTCTCACTCGTATTTTGCAACAGTTTATCACTGAACGATAACCCATCGCCTCAAACCAGTGCTTTTGAAATAGTTCCAGGGGGGTCTCTCCTCGATAATAAATTATCACAGTGGAAAATAATGAATTTCCTCAATAAATCAATATCCCTAACATTCTCGTGGAATTTAAAAGCCAGAGATTCACGAGCGACTTCAGCTGTGAAACAAAAACTCATCAATAAAAAATTTCCTCATTCACTTCCTATCGACAAAAGTCTGATAAACCAGTTAATATCCATAGCATGAAGTTATCTCACGTGTGAGAGAATGAAAATATGAACTGACGACAGAATCACAAGCGTGTTACGATGGTCTAAGCGATTTCTACAATAGACCTGATGGAATCTGTAATAAAAAAATATGACAACATGCATTTTGTACAGTTGATAATATCGAAAAAAATATTGTTGAAGTATATTGAACGCTTGACGATCCCCGCAGTGTAGCAAAGCCGATTGAGAATAAGCACCTCTGAATGGTGTGATAAAAAAAAATTCATGTGGGAGATGTGACATTCTCGTAATCCCCAGGATGATAAACAATTATCCAATTTAGTACAAATGTTGATATTTTTTTCCCCCTCTGGATGCATTAAGCTACAGAAAGAAGAAGAAAATAATATTAATACCCTGAATTTCCACTCGTTCGACTTCATCACAACTGTTTTCGCGCCGTTCTTCTCAGTACCATCACCTCCCTGTGGATTATAGTACACAAAAAAAAACAAGAAGAGACAAAACAGAGAATTATCAAGTCATAAAAATCCTTTCTCCATTGCCCTAGATATTGCAAAATTGTTAGCTACTGAATTACTCTTCCCTGATCCTCCAGACCCTCCAACAAATCACCAAAGCACATTGTACTCTTCGGTTTTGGATGAGAGATTAAGAATTTAGATACATTTTCAGCAGTTTTTGTGCTGTTGTAATTGGTGGATATAGTTTTGAAAATAATGAAAATAAAATCGAGAGGAATGCACCTTGGACGGTCCTACCTTGTCCTTCTTGTCCTGCCTGGCATAGGGGAAGCAAGGGATGACGGCTGTGACACGCGATGCCGATGCTATTTTACAGGCATTTATCATGATGAGTAGCTCCATCAGATTGTCATTCACCTCTCCACTTCCACTCTGTACAATGTAGACATCTTCTCCCCTCACTGACTCGCCTATCTCGACACTAGAAGTAATTAATTCCGATAATTCATTCAGATGTAAATCATGAATAAAGGATTGTGTGAGTCATTGGTAAGTGGAGAGATATTATTTTCGTGTGTGGTTTATCTCGAGGATTTAGTGAAGTGAAAAATTGTGATTTTTTCATTTTTCCAAAACATATTTATTTGTTTTCTACTGAAATATGAAAAAAATATTAATATTTCCATTAATTACGAATGTTTCTTATTCATAAATATCATTTTCTTATGAATATTCACATTTTTCCTACGAGAATATGAAAAGAATTCGTAAAAATAGAAAAATAAAATCATTTTTCCATTGGGAAGATGTGAAAACATAATCTGTTCTGTCATATTTCACCTATTCTCCACGAGTTTATAGCAATATTCAAGGGAATAGTCGTAACATAAATGGAAATGAAGGATTAAAATTCATTTATTTTTACCGCAGAGGTGTGAATGCCAAGTGGAAATTTCCTCTCTAAAATAATACAAATAAAGCTCCAAATGTATTGATTTCATGGCCACAGGGGTTTTTAACTCTTCGTTTTAATAAACCCGTTTTGTCATTATCTCTGCCAGCAACTGGACCAAACTGTGAAGAGTGATTAATATCTCCACGACGCTGGAAATTTCCCGTTTCTACCAGCTGAACAATCTCCCGCGTAAATGATTTTTCTCAAGTCTTAAACGTCATCAACTCACACGAGGAAAATTATTACCGAGAAAATTAATCATCAGGGCCTAATGTAGAGCGATAAATTCCACAAGGTCACATTTAATTCACGTTCCAACTAACTCGGAATACCCCCCCCAATTATCGAACACACACATTCATTAGGTATTATACAATGCCGTCAATTTATAGATTTGAAATGATTACTCAATCGATCACGTGAATTTATAAATATGAGCCAGGAAATAACGACGAAAAATCAACAGATCAGAGATCATAGAACCCAGTTTTTATCTCTCAATTACATCAATCGCTCTAAGGATACAGAAAAAAAAATTGCAATGCAAATAAATGCGAAAAAAATTGTAATCAACTATTGTCCTCAATCAATCAATCACGCAACGAATGGATAAAAATTAATGATTAAAAAACATTCAGTAGCGAACAAATGTCAGTGAATATAACTAAAAACTCCTGAATGTTCCAAACATTGAAAAAACACGAATTGATCTCCAATAATAATGAAACTACGCGTCACATATTGACGCAACTGTTGTTATTTCCTATAAAAGAAGAAAATAAATCGATGAAAATTCTACGAAAATTACAGTACATCACGTGAAAAAATGTCGGCCCCACAGAATAGATTAGAAATAATTACTCACTAAAACGTATGAATTTATAAATATATGAACCAGGAAATACCGACGAAAAATCAACCCAATTTGTCCCTCTCGATTATATAAATTGTTCTAAGGATGAAGGGAACAAGTAAATTCCAATGCAAATAAAATGGAAAAGAGACCTAAATGAACTATTGTCAATTAAAACCCCTTAAATGCTCCAAACATTAAAAAAAATACGAATTAAACAATCGGAAATTGAAATTCTATTCGTCAAAAATTCACCAGCCCCGAAAATAATTGGTGTTATCATCAAATGACTTTCATTAATTATAAAATAACTGCTGTTACAATTAATGAAAATAACTATTGTTATTTTCTACAAAAGAAGAAAATAAATTGTAGCGCATGACATAAAAAATTCGGCCTCAGAATTTTCCCCCTTTCCACGTCTACATTATACAATACCATCAATCTACAGATTTAAACTGATTACTCGCTAAATCCCGTGAATTTAAAAATATGAACCAGGAAATAACGACGAAAAATCAACCCAGTGTTTATCTCCGGATTACATCAGATGCTCTAAGGATACAGAAAAAAACAAATTCCAATGCAAACAGAGTCGAAAAAAGAACAGCTATTCAAGAAAATCTAAAAATAAATTATAACAAATTTTACAATCAACTAATATCAATGAAAATGCCAAAAAACCCCTGACCGCTCCAAAAATAAAAACCCCAAATTAAACAGCAAAAAATGCCAATGCTACTCACCCCCCAAAATAATGAACTACGTCACAAAATGACACGGCTGTTGTTATTATTCCCTCCAAAGGAACAAAATAAATCGATAAAAATCCCTCGAAAACTAGCGCATCAAGTGAAAAAAAAATGTCGGCCCCATAGAATATCATTTCCCTCTTCCCTGGTCTCAAATACCAGACGAAAGCGTTTATAAATTTTTTTCTCCTCTTTGTAGACACGTGGTTCTAGGCATTGTAGCGGAGTAGAGGCAGCATGGAGCACCGAGGCACGCGGGAATATCCCCCCATGGCGTTTACCACCATGAAACCGAACGAGGAGAAAAAAAACAACGACACACGAAGGAAGCATAATTACCATGTCTCTAGGTTACTGAATTTCTTAGTGACAACTTTTCCAGTGTCAATGCCGAGTCTGTCCACTATCCTCTGGGCCAGATCCGGGTGTGATGTACCACTGAAAACCTTGATATTCGGCATTCTGCTCTGTAATACTCCGCGTGATTTCTCCAAGTTTGCTCGTAACAAACTCTTGGCACGTACTGGCTGGGACACGGGCATCACTGTATAGGAAGAAAAAATTATGTACCGTGGTGGAAGAAGTTCCTCTAACGGGTAGGGAATATCACAACCCACCAATCAGCGAGCATTTACGGCCAATCGGAAGTGACGTTGCTACTGCGGCAAACTCCGCCCACTCACGAGCACGTTTTCTTATCGCTTAGTTTATGATTATTAATATTTTTGGAATTTTTTATTCCACCGCCGCGATGATTATTATCAGGCTAGAAATGTTTTTCGGTTTTTCTCCGACTCGTTCGTCACTTGTTTTGCAGATTTTTTTTCGTTCCAATTTTGAGAAATGTTTGGTCGCCGATTGCGAAAACCCCCTTCATGCGTCACTAGCCGGCTAATCTGATTATACTAATTGTTTTTGGGGAGTTAAACAAACATTAGCATATGAAATTTGGAAGGTGGGGTTCAAGAACTGTAATTGTTTACGTCGGTATTTTATTGAATTATGGTTTGGAGAATATTCGGGGAATGGGTATTACCTGCGGGAGACTGCGAACACGTGGGTTTTTTTTACTTCTCTTCGGCGTGGGAAAAATAAAAGAGTTGAATGATAATTTTTGTCGGGTTCATATTTACCGCCGGGTCGGAGGCGCTGTCGTGGTGGGACGAGAGATGAATTATCTAGAGATTAATGCAGGTGCGAAATGAGTAAAATAAATTGATTAACCAACAGTTGGAAGCGACGGTCAACGGGTTTTCCCGTTTCTGATGCCGGCAAATGTGGCGCCGGTAAATTCGTGGTTATTTGCGCGAGGCGAGGTTTTATTAGTTTTTTTATTTGAATTTTGAGGACAAATCTTCGTCGCTGATTGCGAAAACCCCCTTCATGCGTCACTAGACCTTCTGACCTCTCTTACGCCCTCATTCGCCTCTTACGCTCTCATTTGCCTCCGACTCTCTCATGCGCTCTCATGCCCTCCCGCGATTTTTTTCCGCGCTCTCGTGCTTTCTCTTTGTATATGTTAGCATTCCCAAGGGCCACAAGGTTCACCGGTAAAAAGTAAAAACTTTTGTATATGGGGGAGGGTGGGGTAAAATGGACACTTTAGACTTTTTAAAAATTAATCATAACTCTGAAAAAAATTTATCAATTGAGCTCAGTTTAGGCTCATCAGAAAGGGGAAGAATCGTTCTTTCTATTGAAAAAAAAATTATTAAATTTCATCATCATTTCAACCGCTCATTAACATTTTTAAAAAAGTCAGAAGTGTCCATTTTACCCCAATTTCCCCTACATAAATGTCAATTTAAATACTAAATAATCCATTATTTAATACTCAGTAGTACTGAAAATATTTTATCGGGTCGGCGGGGATTCTCTCACGATGCGACCACTCAAGGGTTAATATCAATTCATTTAGTATTTAGAAACGGACAATTATATCTGACCCTCACAAAACCTAGGATAAAAATCAACAAAAAATTTGCGCAGGCCGGGCCTTAATCAGCAGTATTAAGTGACGGTCAACGAATTACGGCTCTGCTACCGTCAAATGTGGCGCCGAAGTTACTCCGATGGTAAACTCACTGATTTGTTGCGCTCGCGCGGTTTTTTCCACAGCTGAAGACGCGAGTAAACGGGTGGTTAACGTACTCGGGTGGTGAATTTTCGTACAAAATTACATTAAAATAACCCAAATAGGGGGAAGAGTCCTCGGAATTTCGACCCAAAAAAATAGTAAAACCCAGAGTATTAATTATCGACGTAAAAATAAATCAGTGAAATTTCGACACGACAGACTGTTAAATCAGTTGAGTGAGGGCGAACGATTGATCGTTGATATTATAACATTAACGTTGCTCCGAGGGTTTGAGATACGATAATGGCAGTGTGTTGACATTAACTTAAGCAAGAGAATTGTATTTAATTAATGGTAAAGGGGTTTGTGGTAAAAAATGGCTAATATTGCTGCTCAGAGAATACAAAGGGAGTTCAAAGAGGTTATAAAGAGCGAAGAGGTGAGTCGACAAAAGATTAAACGTCCAGTTGCACTCCGGTTGGTCCTGACAGTCTGAAAATCCCAGTACACCCCCCAAATGATTCTGACATTGTTAAAATCACGTTAATCATGGAATCGAATTATGCAACATTAAATCGACAGTTGGGAAATCCCTCGATTGCTCCAGGGATTCCTTAGACTTTGACCCCGTTTTGTCTTAATTTCTCGTTACTCTCATGATCGTGTAAATTGGACAGTCAGAATGACACGAGAACCCATCGGTATGACCATATTGTGACAGAAAATACGAGTGTAGGGGGGCATGACTCTGGCGGATTTTATTTCTGGCAAAATTGCGAAGCGATTGTGCCATTTTATGGCGCATGACACGTGTATTTTCACTCTATGAATTTACCTTTTGATGTGCCGTCATTATCGGTACCGGAGGTACTCGGTGATCCCTCTTGCTCCATTGTTGAATTTTTTGTAATTGGAATCTACTGCTGGAGCGGAATGTTCATGGCACTTTTTTTTTTCAACTGGAGTGAGACTAGCCTCAAAACAACAGAGGATACAAGACACTAGTGACCATATTAATAAATTGGATTATCTCGTCTGGGAATGTTTCACCATTTTGTTATCAATTTCTTGGTCCTCCCCCTTGTGTCAGGGGTTATGTTGATGTCGTTTTGCTTGAATTTCAATGATTTTTTTACCCGTTTCAGAGAATTTTGTTTGCAGGGTTTATCGGTGCGGAAGTTTGTTTTGATTCATTTGGGATTGGGGGAGATTGCGGGGGAGGGAGGTGTGACGCAGTACGCTTCGTACGTCGGGGGCTCGTTGTTTTTGTGAAGATTTTTTTGGTGATTCTTTCAGGTAGCTAAATGTGCGATAAGAGTCGAACTTGTTAATAACAGTTTTACGGAGCTCAAGGGGGAAATTGCTGGACCACCTGATACACCTTATGAGGGGGGGAACTTCGTGTTGGAGATTAAAGTGCCAGAAACTTACCCATTCAATCCTCCCAAGGTAGTTATGGATTTTAAGAGTTATTTATACAGTCTGTTTTAAATGAGTCGAAAAACTTTTCGCTTTCTCTTATGTTTTCAATTTTTTTGATCAATTTTTTTTATTCTGATCAGTTAAAATCAAGCTAGGATACAAAAAAAATGTTAGCAAAAAAATGAAATTTCAGGTTCCACTGAAAATTCAGTAAATTTCCAGAATTTTCAGCAGCATAAAAACCTGAATTTCTTAATTTATTTGAATTTTCAATTTAACATGAATATTCAGTGGCAAATAACATTGAATTTTCAGTGAAACCTGAAATTTCATTATTTTTTTCCTCCTAAATTGCATTCAGTGTCACTGTCCTGAAAATTCAAGAATACATTTACCGGAATATTCCAGTAAATATCCTTGCAATTTTGAATAAACATATTTAGGATTTTGAACGAGTTAAAAGTGTTAATTTAGCCACAATTGGCACTACTATTGAATTTCTCTTCCCAATTCGTGTAAAATTACATTTTTCATATTTAAGGTACGTTTTATCACGAAGATATGGCACCCCAATATATCCTCAGTGACAGGAGCCATTTGTCTAGATATCCTGAAAGATCAATGGTAATTCAAATAGATGAAATCATAAAATCGATCAGAACCAATTGAACTAAATTTTCTGAATTCTTTGTAAATCAAAAGGGCAGCAGCCATGACCCTACGTACAGTCCTGCTGTCTCTGCAAGCCTTATTATCAGCAGCAGAGCCAGATGATCCCCAAGATGCTGTGGTAGCTAGACAATTCAAGGAAAATCCAGACATGTTTCGTCAAACTGCTAGACATTGGACGTCTGTCTACGCAGGAGGTAAAATACTCATTACCAAAATTATTGCTTAACTAGACTTGTAAGGATTCAAAGTATTTTCTAAATTTGTTCCTTTAAAATCTTTAAATTCGATATGCAAAAAAAAATTTGTTTAGTGGAAAATAAAAATTCAATTAAATTTTTTGAAGGAAATTTATCCATTAATTTAAGATGACAGTGGATTGGCCTCAGCAAACGTCAGAAATGTTGAACGGAATAATTAAATTTAAAAACAGCAAAAAATTATTTTTGCCGATTTAATGGATAAATTTGATGATTGAAAATCCTCAAATCTAGAGTTTGCTTCCTACGAAACAGTAACGCGTAGTTGAATATCTCTGGTATCACCTTAATTAACGACAGTTCAATGATCAACAGGACCAGCAAAGATGCCAGAGTTGACGGATAAGATAAGGCGACTAACGGACATGGGAATTGAGGAGCACAATGCACGAGTAGCTTTATCCTCATTCAACTGGGACTTGGAACGTGCCACCGAACAACTCTTCAGTTAGTGATAGTCAAAAGAAATGAAATCCTGAAGCCACCCTCATCAACTCCACTCCCCCATTATTTAGAGTTAAAAATCATCAGTAATTAATAAAATGACGCAGACGCGTCTCTCGTCCACCGAAAAAATTTAAGCTTAAAGACAATATTATCAATTAATGAAATTAAATGGGCAAGTCACTGGATTAAATTAAATTGAACTCCTTCGAAGTATGGAGAACCACCGAAATCGACAGTAAATCATTTTTTCTTGTATAATAGGCCTGAATCCTGGTAAATTAACAGTGTACGATAATTGCTGGAAAAACAAAAAATCTAATGCCGATATTATTCTTTGGTATCGAAATTTCTTCATTTACTCTACTTTGCAGAACAAATTGTGTGTATATTTGATGAAAAAAAAACATCGTGATTCTTTTAGTGCTAGATACGAACATGTAAAAACTATTATCGCAGTTTACGAACTTTTAAATATAAAGAGAAGAAATGATTTGTATATTTTTTTGTGTTCGCTTGGTGCTCGTAGGGAGATTGATACATACATTTTGTTGGTGTTTGATCAGAGGATTCCATCCATATTTTCAGATTACTCAGATCAAATTTGTTATAGATTTCTTCAATTGAGTAGCGAAACAGTGAAACAGTTCAAGTCAATTTCGACTTTTTAATGAATATCTCGGAGTCTAAGGCAGATAGCAAAGGACAGAGCGCGTTGAGAGCCACAAAAATTTAGCTATCACCCTTAGACTCTGAGATATTCCTCGAAAACTCAGCTAAGAGCTAAGTTGACTTAAATTGCTTTACCACTTCGCTACTGAGTTTTTTTCTGACATCATATGGTAGTTGATTCAGGCGTGATTTATCAAGAGAATTATTTGATGCAAATAAACATGAAATTACTTGATAAATAATTCTTCGCAAACTGAACATCATGAGGAGTAATCGGGGGGATTTCATGCATGCCTTTGGATCGAATCTCGGAAGAGATTTGTTGTAGATTACTGCAACCTTTGTTCTGATATTGTACAGTGGTTGATTGCAAAATGATTTTTAATCAATTGTCCGCTGAAAATAAACGTTAGACTGCTAAATACATAGTTCTCTATAAATTAAAGAACATCGGGAGTGACTATCTGTTTTCCAAAGAGAAGAATTAGAATTGAAATAAAATAAAAGTGAATGAGAGAGTTGAAATGAGGAGAGACTGGTTTTATTACAAAATTTATGACGTGCTTTATTGGAATTCTGAAAATTTCTTTTCTTAAACATAAAATAATTGTTAAAGAATCTAGAATCTCACATGAAGCCTGCAGTCAAGGGGAGATTTATGGAGCTCACTTGGATCATCAATTGGCTTCTCCAATGAATCAGGAATGAAAAATGAAAACGCCACTCCCTTCATTACAAAATTTATAACATACTTTATTCACATCCTGTCAAGTTCCGTCTCATATAAAAGTTTTCATTCTCAAATATTATAATTAAGTTATTCTTCATACCCTAGGATGCACAAGACAATGTATAATATACAAAAAGAAGAAAAAAAATTACATCTCCACCTCTCAAGCAGTCTACCTCACAATTAATCGTTACGGTTGTTCGCAATTGTACAGTCTGAGTTTATTCGCGGACAGGGCGCCAAGAACGACGGAATTTTGCAGTCTGAATGAGCATAAATCAACAACAGGAGTCGAAGCAGGAATGCTCTGCACCTCCTTCCCAGTCGCAACACTCCAGATGGGAACGCTCTTATTGGACTCCTGATGTGCAGCAACAAAGGTATCATCAGCAAAATTAATGTGACAGGGTCTCGACAGAATATTCTGCGTGTTGCCAGCAGCAAATGTATGCACAGTATTGCAAATAACCGTGCTCTCAGTGCCCTTCTCCACCGAAAAAACAATGTGCCTGGTCTGAGGATTCCTGGTATTGGGTCTGCATGAGATCAGTGCATGATGATTCTGCGAGTCATAACGTACACAGGTGAACGGGCCCTCGTGCAGCATCTGCTTAGCCACATAAACATTGTTCCTCATTTCATAAGCATAACAAGAGTTCAAGTGGCTAGCTAAAAATCCCCCCCTGGCCACTCCATTCGCGGAGCCCGGTGGCACACTGGCCAGCGACACAATGGGAGATCTGTCCCCAGGACTCTCCAACGTATCCAGCGCTCCAGCAGTCTGCCTAATATCAAACTGCGTGATCAGTCCCTTCTGCGTCCCAACGACAAAGATATTTGAGTTGTCCCCTGCCCAGCAGCAGCTCCACACCTGCGACTCCACCGGAAATCCGTGCACCACCTGATTATTATGAATGTCCATCAACTTTGCAGTCTTATCGAAGCTCACTGATAGCAGCAGTGATTGTTGCGTCTGGTGAAAAGCCATGTCCCTTATCGCCTGGCTGTGCAGCACAGTAAACTGCATCAGTTCGTACTTGTGCGTGTCAATCTTCTTGATCCCATACCCAGGAAAAATGGTGTTGGGTGACTTCTGCGAGACTGTCAAGTAGCCATACCAGGAGTTGTAATCCAACACCCTGCAGCAGGCGTCCTTGGCGATCTCAAAAGTCCTGTCCAGGTGGAATTTCCTGCTGGCACAGCCAGTCCCCATCTCCCTCATCTCCAGCTTAATGTCACGTCTCTCACTCTCCAAGTCCGTAATTCTCTGTGTCAGTTCCTTTATCCTATCTTGAGCAATTTTGTAGCGCAACTGAGATTTGGATATTTCGGACTCTATGCTCTTGTTCCTCGCTACTGCAGTCTGCAGCTCGTTCCTGAGGCGATCCAGCTCGATTGTGTCCACAGCTGAGAGGTTCGTCGTGTAGATCATTCTGATGTCCTTGGTGTTGGCCTTCGTGTTGCAGTGGGGGCACCTGCGATTCTGGGCTGAGCACTCCTGCTTCAACCACCTGAGCACGCACTTGTGGCCGAAGAGGTGGCCACAGGCCAGCGAGCACAGACGGTGGTCACCAGAATTCGTCCAGGGCTCCATGCAGATGGGGCAGGATCGACCCTCGTCTGGCTCGTCGCTCTCCTGCGTTAATGACTTCGGTTCCTCAATCTCCAATTTTCTCTTCTTCCTCGGCTTCTCCTCCTCCGACTCCGGGGCCGACGAGGACGTCGCTGAGGACGCCGTCGAGTCCTCGTTCTGGGGTATCTCCACCTGGGGTATCACCACCTCCATCACCTCGGGCGCATTCTGCTGGGAATTCTCGTTTATCGCTTGCACCTCGATTATGTTTGCCACGTTCTCGACGTTCTCGATTATCTCGATGTTCCCCACGTTCTCCAGGTCCACTGCCTCGATTATCTCGTTGGGGCGGAGCTCCACCCGCATTGGGGGGTCATCCACCACGACAACCTCGTCGTCCTCCTCCTCCTGGGCACTGGGGCTCGAGCTCTCCCCCAGGCCAACATCGTTACTCGGCTCTGGGATATTCATGAATATGTCCACTGAGTCATTCGCGTCAATGTCCACCTCTAGGTAATTGTGATCTGAAATGTTGAGGTTGGCTACTGGCCTTTGTTCTACGACGCAGATAATCCCGTAGGGTTCCCCCCCCCCCCCCCCCCCCCCCCCCCCCCTCCCCCC
>NW_021680845.1:142705-183214 GCF_001412515.2 Diachasma alloeum | reverse complement strand
CCCCACCCCCTCGCGTCTCACCTAATTTTGGCAGAGAAATAATGAAAAGGACTCACTGTACTCCGTGTCCATCAGGATTTTTCCAGCCTCTTGGCGAGATCTTTGGGTTTTTTTGGGGGAACTGCACTTTTCGGGGTTATTGGGCGGTTGTTGCCATAGTTAGCAGAGTTTTTAGGGGTTCACGGTCAACTTGGGCGATTCAGCGAGACCACGTTACATTGCCCCTTCACTGAATGCAGAGGTAAACATAACATGGAGCTGCACAGCTGTTATGAAATGAGTTTTTTTTTATCTCTTGGCGTTGGGGGACAGTTCAGGGACGATTGGCAGAGGGATTCGGCGGCCGGGAGGTGCTGCCATCGGTGGCCGGGGGCGCAGGTGCCTGTGGGGAACACATGGGTTTAGGGGTTAGTTTTGGAGAGTGACGAGTAACGTGGTTGTGCGAAGTTGGGGCTGTTTTTTGGGGATATTTGCGATTTTTTGAGGGAAAGATGGTGAGGATCTCTGGGTTTTGGGGCGAGGGGGCAAAATGGATACTTGGAACTTTTTTAAATATCAATAAGTCATTGAATTTTTTATTTAGTGGGTCATTTTTTTGGAGTGTAGTTCTCTCTAGAATTCCCTGTGGGAATGCAAGTGACAAATTTGTTTTTCAGTTATGGACATTGAGAGAAAATTAGTGTCCGTTTTGCCCTGTCTTCTTTTATTGGGGGAGGATGACGTTGTTTTTTATTTGGTGGTTCACAGGGGAAGAATAAGAAAACTAGGAAGGTGGTGATGCAGAGGTTTGCGCAGATGAAGAAGATGATCAGCCCCAGTGATTCCAGAATGTAAATATTTATTTGATAATAGTTGAGGTATTTTTAGTTTTTTTTAAGGGCACTCGTCGAGTTTTTAATGACATCCGTTTCTTCGTTTCTAATCAATATTAAAGTTATTAATGGTAAAAAACAATTTTTCCTTGCTCTCTAGTGTATATTAATTTTATTCAATATTGGGTAGAATCATCAATATCTGATTATTTTTAATGTTAATTCTTATTAATTCATACAATTTTGTCGATTAGGAGTGTATTTTTCTACCCTTGTAATGAGTTCAGATTGAGCTCATTTCATAATTTTTTTCTGAATTATTAATATCTGAAAAAAACGAAGTTTTACCTTCGACGTTTTAATAATAGTGTTGACTCGTCTAATATAGTATCATATTAGATAATTTCTTTCGCGAAAAGTATATTTCTTCGCCTCCGTAATGAGTCCAGAGTGGACGTATTTGATGAATTCATTTTTTAATCATAAATATCCAAACAACAAGTTAAAAGTGTTAATTTTTTCTCATCCTTTTAACATTTCCTCATCACTGTTGATTTGATTCCTTAGAAAAGCAGATAAAAGGGCACCTCCGAAGAAGAAAAAACCTGAAGATCCAACAGAAATGAAAGTCAGAGAGGCGTAAGTGAACGGAAAAGCCTGAAATTCATCAGAAATTAATTGCCAAAAATTTTTTTTCAATAATTCTGTTAATTGTCTTTCTTTCTTTCTAGACCCCAACAATCATCAGCCCTATTCTTCCAATACAACACGCAATTAGGGCCCCCCTATCACATCCTGATCGACACAAACTTCATAAATTTTTCGATAAAAAATAAACTCGACATAATTCAGAATATGATGGAGTGCCTCTACGCGAAGTGCATTCCCTACGTAACGGACTGTGTGATGGGGGAGCTGGAGAAGCTGGGACAGAAATACAAGATTGCACTGAGGATTATTAAAGACCCGAGGTTCGAGAGGCTACACTGCATGCACAAGGGAACATACGCCGATGATTGTTTGGTGAACAGAGTGACACAACACAAGTGCTACATTGTGGCGACTAATGACAAGGATTTGAAGAGTAGGATAAGGAAAATACCTGGTGTGCCTATTATGTATGTGTCACAGCATCGGTATACCATTGAGAGAATGCCTGATGCCTATGGTGCACCTAAATAATTATTTTAGCATAGATTATTTTGTTATTGTGAAATACAGATACTGAATTATTTCTATAAAATGGTCTTGTCATTCACGATTTTCTTAGTTTCGTCATAAGATTATTGTAAAAAAATAATAAGAACAGAAAGGCTCTTTGAACATTTCATAACATTCAATAGGGAACTTGCATGAGTTTTTTTTAATGAAAATGTCTTAATCCAGATGAAGGACTATTACACGTTAAAAAATTCATTCTCTTCCTCATTAACAGAGTCATGTATATTAACGGATTTATTCATACGAAAATAACGATTTTAAAAGCTACATCTCAAGCTATTTAAATAGCACCATCCATTTGTTTCAAATAAACACTTCGCCAAGGTTGACGTGGTCCACCGAAAACGATTAAAATAAAGCCCTCCTAAAAATGCAAATGTGCCCATTATACCCTCAAAACCATCGGAAAGCCATCTGCCAGATTATTCACGATAAACGAAAATTCCACGAAAGCCCAATTGTCAATCACCCTGTTGGGAGTTTGGACATTAGAATAAGTACAGAGGTATTATCGGCGAGTATGTTGCGAGAGGCACGGAACCGTATCGTAGTGGAAAGGATGACCCCTAGAGACGGGATATTATCTTTTGACCCGGGGCGACATCGCATATCCAACAGCCGACGGTGAAACATGCCCGATACCCAGGTCCGACTATGATCATCGTTTAGTCTATCCCTCTCTCTCTCTCTCTCTCTCTCTCTCTCTCTCTCTTGCATCCTGTCTCATTCTCCACTGCAATGGACCGTAGTAGGAGAAAAAAGAAAACATGAATTCTCCTCTAGTCACCCGGGGTGAGCGTGGCCGGGCATTGGAGTGAGATGGGTGTATGGGTGGATTATGGATGGGATTATCAGGAGAAGGAGAGAATGAGAATTGTTGGATTGTATGAGAAACGATAGTCGTTCGAACGGCCTAGGAGGTCCATAACAATAGACCTCACTGTCTCTAACTACGGTTAGAAGTCCACTCGGCATGTCGGGACATTCATTCCTCCGTGGGGTCTGATGAAAAAATAATCTCCAACTTGGACGTAGTTATTGCTTGCGATGGGTTTCGACAGTGTATTGGAGAGCTATTTTTCATGCGGGGTGGTGAATGTCAATGGAAAGGGACGTAATTGGGTTTCATTATTAGCCTTATTTGCGCGGAGGGAGAATTCGCGGATGGATTTATTCGGCTTTTTTATTTATCGTTACCTATCCCCGAGGAAATTTAATGTGGAAACAGCATGAAGCGGACGAGTAAAGCATTCACTTAAGACTGCAGCGCTATTTGAACTTTGAGGTGAAGACGTCGGATTTTTATCGCGCATTCAACTTTTGAGATTGCATTCATTCGAAGGCTTTTCCCAATTGTAGTGGTTGATAACAAATTTTTTGAACATCCGTAATTATTGGCGAGGCCCCCTAGTATTAATTAATATTCATTTTCATTCATCATTAGCTATCCCTCGAGAAAGTTTGATATGAAAACATAGTCTCAAGTGTAAGAATATGAAGCAATCACTTAAAACTGCAGAACTGCAGACATCGAATTTTCATCGCGTAATCGACGGCATGACGCAAACTTTTAATTACATTTCTTCGCTGAGTTTTGCTCTTAGTAAATCGATATGCACGTCGTTCGGAAAAAGCATTCACCAATGATTGTCACTGGCGAATGTTCCATCCACTTGTGGTATTTAATGAACAATTTCTTGAAGTTGAGAATTCGCGAATGAAGAATATCTCAATTAATGGTTTTCCCATTCAATGCAAATAACTCGATAATTACCTCGACGAATGAAGGATTATTTGCACAATTACGATAAAACGTAAGAGCCCTGACATAATTTATTAAAAAAGTATATTTAAAAATTAAAAGTCACGAATTGAATCTCAAACATTTCGATCGGATTTTATGGTTCTGTTACATCACATTATCTCAATGGGAAGAGTAAATTTTCGAATGTTTTCAAGTTTTGGTGAAAACGATGATGAAAAAATCGCGCTCAATTGAAAATAACTTTTCATATCGTAATTGGATTTCAGTGAGATTGAATTTCAGTTAATTAACTGTTTCCCCATTCAATGGCTATAACTCGCTAATTACCTCGACAAGAAAAAAATTATTTGCACAATTATGATAAAAGAAAAGACCCGCGAACACAATTTATTAAAAAAAAGTGTATTCGAGAATTTACAGTAACAATATTGCGATTGTATTTTATATTTAAAGAATTCTGAATTGTTGAATCACATTATCTCGATGGGAGGGTAAATTTCCGAAGGTCTTAACGTTTTGGCAAAAAGAGGGAACACGCGAGGGGGAGAGTGTCCATAGCGTCAAAGAGGATCATCGGAGGACTGGTTTCTCCATTTGGGACTCATATCTATACGGCATATCCAATCGAAGAGAATAGCCGTGGCGAGAAAGAACTCACGGCGTTAGGATATAGGCATAAGGGCCCCCTTTGCTCCAAGGGAAAAAATAAAATTAAGTATAAAAAAAAGATCACACTGGGTGAAAGGAGGGAAAAGGGGAGACTAAATATGAGGGGGTGAGAGAGGAGCGAGAGAGTAGCGTTCAGCACGCACGCGGTCATCTCGCGCGCCGGTGCTGTTTCTTGGAAACACAAAAGACCGGCTGATTGGGTGCACGATTTTAGCGATCGGCTCGCGGTGGCGGTCGTCCATCCTTACATCCCCCCTTTCTATTTTTCTTCTTTTTTTCCCAAACTCTTCGTTATTTTCTCATGAATTCACGAAGGTCTAAAAGCCCACTTGCTGATTTTTTTTCCATTCTCTTCTCATAAATTCATCTACGGGAATCATTTTTCTCATCACTAAAACATTCTATTCATTTCGAAGATGAAGTAGAAAAATAGATGATAAAATTGGCATTTTTTTTCCGACGATTTTTATTGTAATTTGGTTCTTCCTGTGTTGGAGATTTGTTTGTGTTTGTCTGACGCATTGGAGGGCTGATTTTTTCAGCATGTGGTGGGAATGTTTGGAAAAGATGAAAATGCTGGACAACTGATGAAATATAATAAAAATGTAATTTTGGTTGGTGGCGGTGATCTATCTTCCCCCTTTCTCATTTCTCTTGTTATAAATTCGTCTACGAGAATCATTTTCACAAGAACATTCTATTCATGTCGAAGATGCAGTATAAAAATAGATGAAAAAATGGGACCACTTTCGACGATTGTTATAGTAATTTGTTCCTTCCTGCGTTGGAGATATGCTAGTGTTCGTCTGCTTCCCCAGAGGGTTGATTTTTTCAGTACGTAATCGGGATAGCTGGGAAAGGTGAAAACGTTGGACTCCAAACAACTGGCAAAAATACCATTTTCTCATAACTATTCATTTCGAAGATGAAGTAGAAAGATAGACGAAAAAATTGCGATTTTTCTCACCGATTTTCATTTTAATTTGTTCCTTCCTGCGGCGGAGATATGTTTGCGTTTGTCTGATGCATCGGAGGGTTGATTTTTTCCGCATACAGTGGGAATAGTTGGAAAAGATGAAAATGTTGGAGTCCAAACAAATTGTAAAAATGCCATTTTTGTCATTTATTCTCATGACTTTTTATTTTCAACTTCATTGGCTCTCGCACCGCGGCTAATCTCCGCATTCCAATCTCCCATGGACTCGGCATCTCTTTCTTGATCCTGCAAAAATATCGCTCGTATATATATACAAGATTGCGACACGTTGCGCGCCCCCAAAGCCAAACATCGGCTGCATTCGCGACTTGCCATTTCCACTGGATCAAAACAATTTTCCGATTGGCATTCTACCGGATTTTTACGGCGTTACAATGTATCTGGCATTTTCTGTGGTTTATTTATGGGACACTGAGCGTTCCGGTGTTCAAGAAAGATATCGTATTAATCAGAGTCGTGGCTGGAGAAAGTTGATGGTAAGCGACAAACGTATTAATTAGGAAATTTTTACAAATTGAATGACGATTACTGTGAATGGAACTCAATAATTGAAACGACTATTTTATGATTTCTAAAGGGAGAGCATTGTTGGGTTTTTTTTTGTTGCAGCGGGGAAGTGTCTCTAATTATCGAGCTGCAAAGACTTGGACGAAGGAAAAATTTTGTTAAACAAATGGGCCGACTTTTGTTACCAAACAAAACATTTGTTTACATAAAAAAATATTTATTCCATGCGAATGAGAACGCAAAAATTGAATGAACCCATTCATTTGATGGATATAGAAACTGTCAGATCTTGGATTTTTCGCCAAAATCGAATTTTTTAGCCGGGTGAACGTTGATTCCAACTATTTAAGCGCCGGGCTTGTCAGAACTGTCAAAAGTATGTGGAAAAAGTGAAAACTGAGAAACCGTTTTTTTTGGCCCCAGCCAAAGGGTCAGATTTTCGGGTTTTCCGGGGCAAGTGGATTTTCGCCAAAATCGAATTTTTTAGCTGGGTGAACGTTGATTCCGTATTTATGGACCCCTCTAATGCCAATGGCACCCTCGGAGGCGCCAGAAATGTCGAAATAAAAAATTTTCATTTTACTTGGAGCAAGGGTCAGATTTGTTAACAATTTCATTTTTTATTTAGACAACGCATGCAAGCGGACGAACGAGGGTGGCTACAATAGATTCTACAACCTTCTCCCCTTGTTGGGTAAAAATTTCAATCCTCCGCATACATGCGTCTCCCCTCCACCCTCTTGTGAAATGTCGTTTTTTGAGATTAAAAAAAAGTTAATAATTGCATTTTTTATTTCAATAACGCATGCGTAAACAGGGATATGAAGCTGGATTTAATCTAGGCCCATAGTATTACGGGGACCGGCAAGGATTTGGAAAGTCTGAATATAAGTCCTGCTTACACTAGTGCTGAAATGGGACATAACCAGAGGTAGAAAGGTCTCGGAAGCACTTGGGACGAGTCTCCCCAAGACCTATCCAGTTCTGAACGGAAAGACCTAAGTAGAACTTGTCAGGTCCAATTATTCGACTCGGGAATTTGATGTAACGAAATAATGTTTATTATTGACGAAAAATAAAAGTTGTTCTCGTCACGTCAAATTTTATTTTGGAACATTGAATGTTCGTAGAATTTAAAGATGAAAATGATAAAAAATGGCTCACGATGTACTTTTATAGAACGACAGGATAATTTTTGCGAAACTTGTTTCTTCGTGCAGTGTAATTTTTCCGCGTCTGAGATTTTCAATGAAGATAGATCGCCTGAAAAAAAATTGTGTTTACAAACTTTTACGGCCTCCGTGATTGCTCGCGAAATCCGTTTTACTTTCATTTCTCCCCGGGGCTCTGCCACACCGATATAGCCACAGCTCAAGAAAATGCAATGCCTTTAATTGTCGGTCAGCACTAGAGACCCAGTGATTTTTTTCGCCTCTTTCCTACGGGGTTCTAATCGCGCCGATGAAATCTCTTGATCGACACTGGGTTGCGATGGCAATCCCGAGAATCGATCACACTGATTATTGCAAGTCTGTTATTAAGGCTGAATTGAAAAGATTGAACGGGAAGAAAAATGAATGATTGAAAGGGAGAAAAATTGTATGAACACTTTCTAAGACATGTCGTGGGCTCTTTTGAAAAGAGTGAGGATGAATGTGGGACTGTGGTGGATAAAAGGAGGAGGGTAACCGGTGGGGGCAAACGGTCAAACATCGCTGTGGAAGCACCGATCATCCATCATAACTGAGAAAATATGACCACTGTTCGACCCAGACCCTCCCTCCACTAGATGTGATTGAAAAGCTGAGGATTACGTAAAATTTTTTGGAGTTTTTTGATTCGTAAGCGGAATATTCGTGATAGAGATGCAAATAACAGAATTCCATTATTATATTATATTATGACGCGGAGCGTCGTCAAATTTCACTCTACGCACAATCTTTTTCAATTTTTTTCCCATTTTAAATGCAGAAATTTCCAATCCTCTAATTTGGAATAGTAATTCTCATAATTCTTCGACATGAGATTGATTTTGGAATTTTTCCAGCTTTAGAATTACAAATTTAAAGAAAAAAAAAACTATTTCAAAAATTCATTTTTATAAATGAACTAATGTTAAAATTATTTGACCTTTCGGAAACATTATTTTTGCGGCGTGAAGTATATTCCTCATAAAATTTTGAATATGGAACAACTCTTTAATTATTATGTGTATTTTCTAAAAGTAGAATCTCTAATTTGCTCTCAGATTTTTTATGTTTTACTTAAAGGGAGAGTGGGATCTAGACTTGAAAAATTTGAGGATCTCCAAGTATTTTTTACAGTTCCGCGCGGACCGCCCAATAGCTCTAGAGATTTTTAGTTATAAAATTTGTAGATTAAAATGCGTCAGAAATTTTGGAGAAATTCATGAATAATCAGCAGCACTGGAATTAAATTTCAGAAAACACAAATAAACAATGGAAATTGTTGAAACCTTCAGTACCTTATTTTTTTCCACAAAATCTCCTAGCAGAATTAAAGATACATCAAAATTAGTTTCGAGGCCGCGAAAAGTGATTGCTAAATGCACAAGTGATGGCTTATAAAATAAATAACCCATCAAATGTCACCTCCCGTGAAAAAAAAAAGTTTGCCTAAACCTTAAAATTTTAACTAAAATAATTGCAAAATATTTTTCAACGTCAGGTCAAACGTGGCTTAAACGGAAGCTCTGATCTTCAACTACAAATTTTGAAATTCTCTCCAAAATCTGTAATTGAACATCAAATCTGTAAGTCAACAGAAAAAGGGCCGAGGCATTCGTATATGTAGGGAAGAGTGAAGGTTGTGAGCGGTACCGTTGAAAAACATAACATCAGCCGGAGATTCCTCGGCCGTTCGAGTATTTCACGAGAGCTCGATGAAATCAGCTGGGCCTAGGCGATTGTCAGCACTTTTGGGATGATTAATTAATTGAATAAGAGGAGGAATTTTCATCGATGGCCCACCGATGCCCCAATTTTAGGTCATCCACAAAAATTCTTCTTGCTCAATTGATTAATCACTCTGAAAGTGCTGACGATCTTTCAGGTCAAGCTGATTCCATCGGAGCATCATGCGCACGACAGCTTGTTTTGAAATCAATTACGGTAATTCTTTGAAAAGTACCGGGGCAAAACAGGCCGTTCCCAACGGTATCTCTTGCAATCATTAATCACACTGAGTTTTCAAGAGGAATTGTCCCTCTGCGAATGCTTCATTATGAAAAAAATTGAAAAATAAGTGAAATGATAAATAAATGAAATGACGATGACATTTCCCTGAAACCAATACATTTTTCCCCGCGTTAACCAGTGAATTAATTAAAAGTCACCACTAGAATTAATCGCGCAACACAGCAAAATGAACGAAGCCCTCCAAAAATATTATTAAATCAAATAGCCCCCATAAACTAATTCACTACAAATTGAAGTGCTTCTGCCAGCAATTATTGTTATTTAATCGATGTTACCCATAAAAAAAGTACAAACTCGATTAGACATTTTGCGGAATGGTTGAATAAGCACGCTTCGTCTCACTCAATAAATAGTATCTTATCTCCTGAAATGACTTTTTTATCTAATTAATTGAATTGGACACGAGATTCCAAGGAAGGCACGAGCCCCAACAGTCCGAGAGACCCATCACAAGAAGAGGAGAAAAAAAAAACAAACAAGGTAGAGGGGAAGAGAGTAAACTGGGCACGGAATTGTGGCTTACCGCCATGAAGGCGCGCAATAGATACTTTCACCAATTTGTAATCATAAATCAAACGGCATCGAATCCATCGATTTTACCCGATCACCGATATTCGCTGTTTCCCAAGCTCCCGACACTGCTCCAAAAGCAGCTCCCTTTTTATTTACACACACGAGACCATCGTCACAACGATAAATGAATAAAATAAATATCTCCATGATCGATGATCCATCACTAAAACCACCATAAATTGACGATCACTTTGTTGCCATAACGGTATATCGAAAAAAAAAAGTAACACAACCGTCCCTCTACATTTCGTCATAAATATACCCCGTGGTCTCTAATGCTCGGCAAGTATATACATTAACTTCAACTTAATTAGCTCGTAATGTATGCTCCCCCTCCAAGCGTATCAGCATTCCCTGATTAAATAAACTTGGGACTAAAATAACCGCAGACTCGTAAGAATCACGATTTATTTTTCAATCCTACCGTTTCCCATTAATAATTGCCGCTGTCTCCATCCCCCCGCATCGATATGAATAAAATGCCCCGAACAATGGAGAAAATACCCAGTCCTTTGACAAATCACGCAAGACAAGATAAAACGGTTAAACAGGTCATGAGAATAATCATCAATTTTCTCCCCTTTCCCAGAACCCATAAAATCAAAATAAATTGACAATCACAATTTATCCACCTCCCGCTAGCCTCCATAATCCAGAACATTTGTTAAAGTCAGTGACTAATAACCGGAAGAAACACTAACGGATTTGTTACAACACGGGCCCAACATTGTCCCGACGCTGCATGTCGACCCCGCGAGACACCTAATGAAGCCTCTCCCGCTCATTGAGAGGAAAAATAGGGGATCATCTAAAACCACACATATCGACATTGCCTCCACCTAGCGCCCGTCCTTCCTTCCATCACCTGAAATTCCTGGGTCTGTCCATCTCTCTTGGCATCGGTTTGTCCCCCCCCCCCCCGGCCCCTCCGCGCATTATTCATCTCGCAGTGCGTTTCTATCCCTCTCATTCTTCCCCTTTTTTTCTCTCAAAAAAATACGACAGGGGTATCCGTCCGCGGAGTGAAGAGAGAAGTGCGCGACGCACACAGGCGCAGGGCAGCAGTGAGGTAGTAAGGCCCGAAGAACTCGGGGTACTATGGTGCCTCCATTCGGCCATCTTGAATACCTGAGCCTCCGCATTGCTCGTTCCTCGAGGGCAAAAGGTAGAATATCTCCGGCAGAAAAGAAGTCTCCGGTTGAGGATGTGTGAGCGCGCGAGCGCGCACACCGATGGACTGACTGAGGTGAGATGGAAAAATAACTGGGCATGAGGGACCGAGTGGGAGAGAATGAAATGATGAATAGAGAGAGGAGTGAGGGAAAAGTTGTGGATGCCCGTTGGGGCCCCGATGGATCGGAGAGGGACGACGTCGGGGTCTGGAGAGAGGGGCCCCAAGAATGCTCCTCTTTCTTTTTAACTCACATACACGCGCATACCTGTGGGATAACTCACACTGTTGTGGGCCCCTAGGTAGGCACGAGAAAACGGGGCCCCCACACTGTACAATCCACCGGTTCAGTCGTGCTGGGTCAGTCCGCGGGATAAGTTGACTCTGATCCTTTCTCCTCGGGTTTTTACACGTTTATTACAGAATTACGCTCACACGGCATCGTGACAACACCATTTTATAATCAATCATTAATCATTAACTCGTGGGTAAAACATAAATTTCTAGCATTATCACGTTTTATCGTCTATAACCGTGGATTGATATATTGTTTTGGTTTTTGTGCTGTGAGAGTGAGTGATCGTTGTGATTGTTGTGGATTCAAGATTGTTTATTACCGATATGAGAGATAATGTCAATGGGAAATGACACACGGAAGTTTATAATGCGCGATGGGAGATTGGTTATGTTATATACAACGTGCGATTCCTCCTGAGATGTACCGTTTCGCTGCTCAGATCGCCGATCGACTGTGACGAGTGTCATCTCGAGCGAATTCCGTTGGTTCAGCCGCTTTGATAAGTTGTCCACGACGTGCTCTCGGGGGTTTTAACCGGGGGAAAAACGTGATTCAACGATAAAAGAGTTTAAAACGGTCGAGGGAGAAGGAGAAAAAGCTGGGGGGGAGGAAGATATTGGACGGGGAAAAAAATACACGCCGAACGTCGCTTTGATTCCTAGCGTCAATCTTTATCGTGACTAGAGGTAAAACGTGGAGGCAAGAAGAAGAAGCGTCTCTTGGAGGAGCGGCTGTTGGGGCCCGGTCAGTGCCCCCACCAAGTGCAGTGAGAATTCTCGTGGCGTGTTTACTCGAATTCAGGTGTAATTCAATAGTAATATATAATCGGCATGAGTCTCCATGCCAGAGGGGAGTCGGGTAGCGCTTGAAATACTGAGGGACATGTCAATATAAACGGTGGAATCTTCACACCAGGATGAAAATTCGCTTGACAATGACGAAAAAGTGTGAAAGGTAGTGGATTTAACAAGATTGAAGAGGGACAGGGTCAGGGGAAAGTAGAGATGTGGAGTGTGACAGTCCTCGCCCTGGTCCTGGGACTCGTTTCACCAGGTCGTCATGCCCTGGCTACAGATGACAGAGGCATGCCACAGAAAATGGCGAGGCTCGTGCCAAGGAGATCACCTATGCTACCGCAGGATGGTAGTATGGGGCTTGCTATGCAGAGTAGAGCAGTTGATACACGAGTTCAACTGGGTATTAGAGAGGGTGAACCGGAGGGCACACTTGTTGGCACAATACCAGTGAAGCCGGACTTCACGTACAGGTTCAACGAGCCCCCGCAGGAGTTCACGCTGGACCCGGAGACGGGACAAATTAGAACCGCCAAAGTGCTGGACAGAGAGGCACTGCCGAGTGACAAATTCGATCTCGTTGTTCTCTCGAGTCAGCCGACGTACCCCATAGAGGTCAGAATTCACGTCATAGATGTCAATGATAATGATCCGGAGTTTCCAGAGTCGAGTATAGCTGTCAGCTTCTCGGAGTCAGCTGCTGCTGGAACGAAATTACTCCTTGACGCTGCTACCGACAGAGACACACCTGAGAATGGTGTTGTCGATGATTATTTCATCGTCGACGGCAATACCGATGGGAAATTTCGTCTCGATGTTACGGCTAATCCCAGCGGTGAAACGACGTATCTTCATTTAGAGACGACTGGCAAACTTGACAGGGAACAGGTTGAATTTTATTCCCTAAACGTGTGCGCGCGGGACCGTGGCAAACCCCCGAGACTCGGTTATTTACTCGTTAATGTTACGGTACTTGACGTCAATGACAATCCACCGATTTTCCAGCAGAGTGACTATGTTGTTGCGCTGAATGAGAGTGCACCCGTGGGAACAAATGTTCTGACTGTTAAAGCTACTGATAAAGACACCGAGGACAATTCGAAATTAACGTATTACTTGCCGGACAGCGAGGGACAGTTTACAATTGATCCTGAAACTGGTGCTATTACAACAGCAGAAGCTCTCGACTGTCCGCAGCAGAGTTGCACCGCAACCAGACCCGGTGGTAGTTGTCCAAAGAGCTGTGTAATAACTGTTTTCGCCCGGGACCACGGCTCACCACGCCAGGATGGCAGAACTTACGTAACAGTTAATCTACTCGATGCTAATGATCACGATCCAGAAATAAAATTCAGCTATTTCCCGGCAACAGCTGGATTCGCAACAGTGGATGAAAATGCCGCTAAAGATTCAATAGTGGCGGCCGTTGCTGTTGTTGACAATGACGAGGGTCTCAATCGTGAGACAAGCGTGGAGATTCGCGCTGGCAATGAGCTGGCTCACTTTCGTCTCGACAATACCCAGAGCTTCGACATTGTACGGGTTAATGGTAGACTCGATCGTGAAGAAATTCCAAAATATAATCTCACAATTGTTGCCACTGACAAAGGAACACCGCCAAGATCGGCAACGGCATATCTCGTTATACATGTTAACGATGTGAATGATCATGATCCAGTATTTCAACAGAGTGAATACTCAGCTGTGCTGTCTGAGCTGTCGCCAATCGGCAGTTTTGTGGCAAGTATTTCAGCGACTGACGCTGACTCCGGTCTCAATGCAAGGATTTACTACGACTTTGACACGGGCAATGAACAATCGTGGTTTGTAATCGATCAGGACACGGGTTTGGTAACAACAGTGGCAACACTCGACCGTGAAATTCAGGGAAGCATTGAGTTGAGGGTCACTGCCAGGGATGGTGGGCCAAATCCGAGGTATGCATCGACCCACCTGAGGGTCACTGTACTTGATGAGAACGACGAGGCCCCAAGGTTCAGTCAGAGTATCGTCGAAGTAACATTATCCGAGAATACACCACCGCACAGTTTAGTGGCAACCCTAGCAGCTGTTGACAATGATCAAGGGACAAATGGAAGTATTGCTTACAGCTTACACCCAAGTGTCCTCAGGGATTATCCCAAGACATTTGCTCTTGATGCGCTCACGGGACAATTAACAACGAAAATTCCGTTAGACAGGGAAACAGTCGGCGATTACCGAGTGCTAGTGGTCGCGCGAGATCAAGGAACTCCACCGCAGTCATCTACAGCTACTGTTTTACTTTCACTGGAGGACGTTAATGACAATGCTCCTGTATTTTATCCAAGGAGTTATTTAATGCCAATTCCGGAGGACACTGCACCGGGCACTGCGATTGGAAGGGTCACAGCAACGGACGCTGATGCCAGGGAAAATGCACGAGTGAGGTATACACTGGAGTCCGGTGGTGAGGGATTATTCAGTGTTGATGAGAGAACTGGGGAAATTACACTCCAGGGATCTCTGCGTGTTGCACAGAAGACCCTCTACACACTGACAATATCGGCTAGGGACAAGGGGAATAGAGTAGCTGCTAAAAATGCAGTAGTCGAAATTTTGAGACGAGAAGACTTAGAACACTTAGAATTCGATACCTACAATGGCTACGAGTTTAAAATTACCGAGGACAGGGGTGACTGCACTGACGTCTCCCCGGGATACAACCGGGAAGTCGGCTCTGTCCAAGTAACCCACTTCGCCACATCGAAGGTGTCTTACGCAATAGTTTACGGAGACCCTCGTGGCAATTTCAAGATCGATGAGCATTCAGGTGTCATATCAACAGCTGGGTGCCTCGATCGTGAGGAGGTTGCTTACTACAGCCTCCGTGTAACAGCAAAAACTGGTCTAGCGCGGGGAATGACTTCTGTTAACGTGACAGTCCTAGATGTCAATGACAATCCACCTAAATTCCGAAAAGGAGAAAAAGGCGATGAGGTTTTGCTGAAGGAGAACGCCGCGGTGGGGCAGGAAGTCTGTCTGGCGAGAGCGCGAGACAGAGATGTAGGCGTCAATGCTAGAATAACTTACACACTGACGCACAATCCTGGGGGACAATTTAGGGTAGCCGAACACTCGGGTATTATTTATTTAGATAAACCTATCAGGGCTTCTCCGGGTACAGTGCTAACGCTGGAAGTCACTGCTGTGGACACTGGTGCACAGCCTCTCTCGGCTCAACATCAAGTGAGAGTAACGGTTGAGGATGTCAATGATCACACACCAGTGTTCAAATTACCGAGCTACGAAATTTCACTGCTGGAATCAACTCCAGTGAATGAAAGATTCTTTGCTCTTCGCGCATCCGACACAGATCTCGGCGCTAATGGTAGAGTTCTGTACAGCGTAACTGATGGAAATCAAGAGGAAAGATTTGGCATATTTCCTGACGGTCAATTATACGTCAAACACTCCCTCGATCGTGAAGAGCAGGACTATTACGCGTTGGAAGTAACAGCCAGTGATCAGGGTGTGCCAAGTCGAAGCTCAGTGGTACCCGTTGTTGTGCACATAATTGATGAGAATGACAATGCACCGCAATTTACAAATTCCTCCTTCACCTTTCACATACGCGAAAATGAACCACCGGATACATTTGTTGGTAAATTACTTGCAGCTGACAGAGACGTGGGAAGAAACGCCGATCTGACGTTCTCATTACCATCAACCCAACAAGACTTTATTGTTGATCCGAGGAATGGTTTTATCAAGTCACTTCATGTTTATGATCGCGAGCAGTTGGTCGCCAATACAGGCACCAGTCATATCAGTCTGGAGGCAACAGTCACTGACAATGGTGTCAATCGTTTGCGTGATAAGGTTAAAGTTACGATTTACGTAACTGACGTTAATGATAATGCACCGCAATTCCAACGTCTACCCTATCGCGTACAAATTAGTGAGGGTGCTACAATAGGCACACAACTGTTGAGGGTCTACACGACAGATGCCGATGAGAAGCTCAATGGGGATGTATTTTACTCCCTCGAGGATGGCAATCAGCATGGCAGATTTGTCATTGACGAGGCGACCGGTCAGATATCCCTCGCGAAAAGCCTCGATCGCGAGACCCTGGACAATTACGTATTGACCGTAGTGGCTCACGACGCGGGGTTAGAGGTGAGACTCTCCTCGAGTGCCACAGTGACCATTGAAATTCTCGATGAGAACGACAACGCCCCGAAATTCATCGACAACAAGTCGCAAATATCGGTGATCGAGACAACACCAATTAACACAGAATTGCTGAGATTCAAAGCCACTGATGACGACCTTGGTGCAAACTCGGAGTTGACCTTTGGTATCACCGCAGGCAACAGGCGAGATGCGTTTCACATTGACCCACTCACTGGCGCTTTATACCTGAGGAAACCTTTGGATTACGAGGAACTTGAGAGTTACACGTTGAACATAACATGCACCGACGGAGGTCACCCGAAGCTCAGCTCAGTAACAACGCTGAGGGTCGATGTGATTGACGCCAATGATAATCCACCGGCATTTCCCAACACAGCTATTGTACGTCAAATTAGAGAGGGAATAACTGTGAGAACACCTGTGCATTCTGTAACAGCGGAGGATCCTGATTCTGGGGAGAATGGGGCTGTTACTTATGCAATAGCCAGTCAGGATCCGCAGGACGACAGGAGGCACTTTGGAATCAATCCGACAACTGGAGTCATCCACACACTGCTTCCGATAGACAGGGAAGAGGTGGACACTTTTAAATTAGTGGTGGTGGCCACGGACAGGGCGCAGCCACCTTCGGCGAGGCTATCAGCCGAAAAGCTGGTGATTGTGATCGTTGAGGACTTGAACGATAATGCGCCGATATTCGTCAGCATGTCGGCAGCGGTATTACCCTCCAAATCGAGCCTCAACTCCAATTTGGGGAAGGAGATCCCGGTGTCTCGACTCCTAGCCCGCGATTTGGACTCCAGCACCAACGGGCTGGTGACCTACGAGCTCATGCGACCGAGTGTCAACTTTTCGGACATGTTCAAGGTCCACAGGAGCACCGGAGTCATCACAATGAGGCTTCCCAAGACTCTGAAGACTATGGAGAAGACCTCCAGGTATCAAATTGGGGTCAGAGCCACTGACGAAGCTGTTCAAGCTGAACGCCGATCGTCAGAGACTTACCTCACCCTCATTGTACCTGGTGAGAACGATGACAAACCTGTTTGGGATCATCATGGGCCTCTCGAAGGCACTGTGTACGAGAATGAGCCACCTGGCACAAGCATACTACGAGTGAGTGCACATTCACGAAGATCTGGCGTTGATATTGAGTACTATGTGACAAACGTAACTGCTGGCAGTGGTGGTGAACAAGTGGATAGACTGTTTGACGTTGATATTAAGAGTGGACTGCTGCAAACTTCCGGAGCCCTTGATAGAGAGACTGGCGTCGAGTGGTACGAGGTGGAGATTTATGCTGTTGCTAATGGTGGCGAAAGACCCAGTACTTCATTCATCAAGGTAAGAGAATAAATAAATAATAAAGTGCAACTAAGGTTGTTTTTGCATGATATTTTGGCGCGATTTTAATTAAGGGAATAAGGTGAGCGATGATTGATGACAAAAGGAGTAAAACTCATGAATTTCTTCATTCCTCGAATAACGTTTTAATTAAGAAAAAAATTTCTTCTCCCCCTCACCGTGTGATCGACTTTTGCGACACTCCGGAGTGATTAATGACGAGATACGTTGGGTAATACACGTTACTAGGGTGAAAGTCCTCACCAACACCCGTGTGGAAGCCATTACATCATGTAAATTACATGCAAATTCGGTGGTAATGCTTCCGATACATCTCGAAGAGAACGAGAAACTTTGATCTATGAGGCCAGATGGCGATAATAGAACCGTAACCTCATAATCATAATCGGGAGATACTCTTTTTTATTTATTTCAAAAGGGATGTGGGCCTTTTTTTCAGCTGGCTTGGGGCCTCTTGTGTGATGACTTTGACCTCAACGCGACGTTTCAATTATTTTCACGTCGTAATCACGTATATTCGGGATATGTTCTCTCTTTGTCCAAAAGCGACTCGAATTCTCTTCATCATCTTTAAAAACGAATTTTTCGCCAGTGGTCCGCAGCGGATACCCATTCAAGTGGCCAAAAAATCTAATAAGAACATTGACAAATAGTAAAAAACAATGTATGAAATAAGAAGAAATGTTAAAAGCGCGTTCCGTGGGTACTGCGGACGAAATCGATTAGACTCATGTGGTTCGCACCTCGAGGCGTGGTCGGCGTGATCACACGAAATAACTAAATGTGAAGTGGTGGAGTGAAAGAAGTATATGGTGGTGGTAGGTGATGATAAAGAGAGAAGTTGCAATATTGTGGTTGAAGGGGAGTGAGGGGGGTGGGGACAGGAGGAGGGAATGGACCCTCTGTGTTTTACGAGTGACCATCTCTCGGTATATATAACACTTGGGTGTATAACTCGTGACGTACAACGGAAGCCTGATGACGAGTCCCTTTCGCAAAAGTATAATAAGAAAGAAATGAAGTGAGCGTCAAGGAAGGGTGAAAAATGTAAAAAAAGGGGAAGGAGGAGGGTTCTTTTTCTATAAAAAAGGTGAGTCGTTTGTGAGGATAACGAGTGGTTACACGTAACTCAAGTTAAATCAATCCTGAGCACGCGATTCTTTAGACTCAAATAATCTAGATATTTCAGTTGCGATTAAATATTTAATTACGAGTGATTGTCGGTGTAAAAACAGAGTCCTCCTCGGTCCCTCTTATCCGGCTTTCTTAGTTCTCGTATCCTACGGTCTTGCTCTTTCTACTGGTTCTGTAGCACAACAGAACAGAACAAAGACGAAATCGCCCGCGTGCCAGGAAGTCAAGTCTTGCGGACAAGGAGTCGGTTTGCCGTTGGGGGCTCGGTGATGCGGTTCGAGAAGGGCTTTATATTGGATGAGAAAAACTTGATCTTACCCGGAGAAGTGAACTCGTACGATGACGAAGAATCGAGGAGGGAGGGGGATATCTCTGTCTATCGCGTGGGACCAAATGGCTGAAGGTAGCTCTCTACAGGCGCTCAAGAGCCAGCGTTTCCATGGTTTTTTGTTGATGTATTTTTCGACCTCTTACCGGAGGGGGCCCATCTCTTCACTGCATTGCTTTTATTCCATCATGCCGGGGGACACTTATTTCGTGCATTTTGATAAAATTATTTGTTCTTGCGGGGCTTTAGTCGACATCCGAACGGGCTGACCTTTTTTGCGGTCGAGGGAGTCTTTATGAATATGTTGGGAGTTACATGGATTCTATGGGGGGAATGCTCGGTAATTCCGAGATGGTTTCAATCATTTTTCGGCGAAATTCCAAATTTTCAAGCTCTAAATCCTGAATTCATTGAGAATCTGTGGATAAATTTACCCTAATTTTACAGATTTCTATTCCATTCATTTGATTTTCTCATCAAATTGGGAAATTTCAGTGGAACTGCCACTTGACAAAAATATTCGAATAATGTCGGAATTCCTTCACTCTCGGTGAAGAGCGAAATAAAATAAAAAATATTTGCGTACTTGTCTAGATGTTTCAAGAATTTTTCAACACTTAAATCAACTTTTTTTTTCATCAGTGGATAGAACCTCATGTTCCTCGGCTCCTTCATTTTAGGTAGACCCGGAGAAATCTTATTCCGAGAGATTGTTTGGAGCGATAAGCTTGGGATATTGGGAATTAATTTGGTGGATGAGTTTATTGATTGTCACAGTTTCTAACGGGCGTGATTACTCATTGAGGAAAATATGTTGAGGATCAATTTTTCATTTTTATTTATTCAATCTCTCCCGCACTCATTGGACATGAAGAAATATTTGACTAACCGGTATATATAGGTGGTTTGTTATTTTTGTGGCTTTTTTTTTATCTTGGTCCCGCCTCATTTGCATCTTTTTTTCGTATGGGTAGCCTCCTGAGACAGAGTAAGGAATTATTGGTAATCGGAGGATTCGTTTATCAGTGTTTCTGGTCCACTCTGGTGAACACTGAAATGTAATCAGGGAGGTGAGGTGAATTTTTTTTTCCCCCCACCGAGTTAATGTATGTGTGCACCTTGGAATCTTGTTTCGGTGTTACAGTGGTATGAGAGGAAGAGAGTTCCGCCTACTTATATTGATGTACATATTCCCAACTACGCGTGTTTCGTTTGGATAGATTTTATCTCTGAAAACTAAGCACCACGCAACTACTGTTCCAACGGTAACACACGCTATTGACTCGCACCTATCCTATCGTATAATATAACAACTGCGGAAGGAGTCTCATCTTCCACGGAATCTTGCAAATTACACCGAAATATATTTTATTGAGATTTTTTATTTTCCGCACGGTCTTTGTAACTCTAGAGTTAATCTGAATATGAGAAGATGAGATGTTTTCGTTTCGTAAAAATTGCGTATTTTATAGGCAGAATTGAGTTACATGGGAGTGATGGAAGGGGAAGTGGTGGAGATGGGAAGACGGGGAAATTTCCGGTTCCGCAAGGCGGTTGTTGACCTTCGGAAATCATTCGTGGGAGAAAAAATTCAGGGATTGAGAATGTTACGGACTGCGGCCTCTGTTTAGGGTTTTTTTTTGTTTTTTAATGGTGTTTTGGGCGTTTTTGGATGTTTGGAGGATATCATAACTCATAATGTAAAATATTTTGTTCCTATCATAGTCATAAGCGATGTGAAAAAAGTAGGAATAATTACCCTGGGGCGGATGGTAAACGTGTAGCGAAATATTCCTATTTTATTCTGAAAAACTTGACGCGTTAGAAATGTACTCCCATGAAAATTAGATAAGGAGTGATGAATGTCGCAGTATTTCGACTTAACTTTTGATTAAATCCCGGAAGTAAATTTTTCATTTTGATGTCAATTGGATATTGCACTGTTAAATTTTTTGGATGACAGTTCCACTAAAATTTTAAGAAATTTCGTTCTAGAGAAAAACAAATTCATGAAAAAATCAATGGAAACTGTAAATTTCAGTTTAATTATTTCAAAAAGAATTCTAGAAATCAGAAAAATTCAATAAATTCAATTTTTAAATGTTCAATTAAATGAAAATTTAAAGTAATTAGATGATTAATTAACGTAATCAGGTGACAGTCTCAAGAATTCTCGACACCAATGACAAATTTCCATTACATTTCACAATTTTCACACGACAATGTTTACCATTCATTTTTCATTCTTCGTTTTCTTCATAAGCAACTGTCAACTCCGGTCCCTCTCCACCTGCTGACCCTCACCCCGCGAAAAAAGTAGCCGCCATCGCGAAGCAAAGATTGCAGCAGCACTCGTGATTCCTCAAAAATCCCCGAAAAACAAAACCCTTTGAATTTTTATCTCCGGCAAACGGCAATCGTGAATTTGACCAGCGTTCAACAGTCTGATGCGACAGTTTGTATTTCACCATTGGATTCATTCTCCAGCCCCGGGGTGTATTCGTAGGCAAAAAAACATCAAACTTCGGTATTAAGGCGGTGACGGTGAGGAGGGCCGGAGGAGGCAAAGAAACATGAGTGGGGGTATACACACGCAAGGCTAAGTTGCGTCTCAGCTCGCGCGGTATGTCCTAACGACGCATGAGCGATGCGAAGACGAGTATGAGATGGCATTTTTCGGTGAGCGAGTTGCGAGGGGGAGGAGGCAAAGAAGGGCCAAACAGTCGGCTTGCCTCCCCCCCTCAGCCTTATTTCTCCTTATTCTCCACCCTTTTGAATATCTGCTCCTGTGACTAAAGACTTGCGGTCTTTTTCCTCACCCAAATGACGAGAGATTATCGTGAAGCGTTCACTTCTTCTTTCACTTGTCCCCTCCACCCACTGGTCAAATATTTTTATCAGGATGTTCAGTACTAAATTAACTGGGGGAAAAAGCTCGAGATGATCATGTAGTCCATTATTTTGTTGAAATTTCACGTTGATAATCTGGGAATTTTCGACAGTACGTTTATGGGACATTTTTTTTAATATGTTGTTGACAATTTTTTTCAGTTCCACTGAAATTTAAAGGAATTTCGTCAACGAAGATCAGAATTTGATGGAGAAATCGATGAAACTGTAAATTCCAGTTGAATTATTCCATGAAATTTAACAGACATGAGGAAAATTCAGGGGAATATATTCTTGAATTTTCAGTTTAGTGAAAATTGATCTAAATTTGGCAATTCAACCCCATTAAATTCAGGAATTCGTAATTGAATTTAATTGGACTCCCCTGAAAATAACTATTCAATGGTCCTTCAAATTTAAAATTTTTCTACCAGTGCATGTCATTACTGATGAATGACATCTTTTGAAAATTCAAGCTGTCATTCAAATATGAATGATCTTCTTACTTGACCCCTGAGTTCTGTTTAATTTCCAAGAAGAGCAATAGGAGATTCCATGAATAAATTGATCCTTAATTGAATACAAATTCATGCAATTTCAAATTCACACCGCTATCATTTCCATTTCAAATAGTGTAAGACTTTCCTATCAGCAATGTTACTCAACAACGATTTCTCCCCTGTTCCTCCTGATTACCCACTCCTTCTTTTCCCCTTCCCCCCATTAGCCACCAAACATTCAACTACAGAAACAATACAGAATATTAAACATCTAAATACCATCAATCCTCCCAACAACCACAATATTCAATTTTCTCCGTTAAATTTACCCCACCATTTACCATTCCCTGAAATTAACTGTTGAATATTTTCCTCCAAAATATTTCCCCCTAAATCCCCTCAAAAAAACAACCCAAAGATAATCATAAACTTTGTTGGAAATGGTGGTTAAAACTTCTCGAAAAAATTTGAAATTAAAAATTTATTAATACACTTTCTTACATATAATATTTTTCAAGGGGGAATTGGGTAAAGAAAACAGAGGACCCGACTCTGCATCGCAGCAGGGTACACTTTCTGGGGCCGCTCCTTCACCATTTCAGAGAGTCCTCGATATTGCCCCCCCCCCCTCCCCCCTTCGTCCTATACATGTATACAACCACATATAAGTTTTAGACTCCCATTGAAATCAGCCGGGGGCCCCCGTGCGTTTGCCCAGAGAGAGCCACCACAAAACGAATGGAATTCCGGGACAGCATACCGTTTCTCGATGGCTGATTGTTCCCCCGGCATATCTTTTCGGAGGATCCCTCGTTTTTTTTTTCTCTCCCTCTTCCTCTTCTCTTCATTTCTTTTGCGGGATATAGCCCAGCCAGTCTGGATGGGTCCTTGTATTGCCCATTGGGATATCTTAAGAGGTCTACAGGTTATAACCTGTCTCCCCCACCGCCCCGCGCTCATCATCCCACGGATACATTTTCACCGGGACTAAGTAATGCCCGGAATGGACTCGTGTTCCCTTTTCTATTTCCGCAACAATGCAGAAAAGGGAGGATTATTATTTTTATTTCACTGGAGATTTGAGGGTGTCTCGTTTTACAGTTCTTCTTCCTCAAAAGGATCTTGTATTCAATGAGAAATCGATGGAGAGATGAAAATTTCATGGAAATTGAATTAACAAAGCATTCAGGGGATCCCAGGAGACCTTTTGCTTCAAGAGCTTCGGGCTCTGAGATAATTCCCATTGAAGTGAACATCGTGGTACACATGACACTTCGTGGTACCTAAATTTATGACGTGACGTTTGAAAATTGATGACATGACACTTTCGAAAATTTAAATAATTTCAATCATTTAGTTATAGAAAGAGAACGGTTAGAAATTATTTTCAAGTTTTAAAATAATATACTAAAAAACCTCGCAGCATTTTAGAATTCATGGCATGACGTTTTCGAAAATTAAATAATTTCAACTAATCATTTATCGAAAGAGAATGTTTAAAAATAATTTGTCACTAAATGGAATGTTCTCCGATTTTTACTAGCCGATTGAATTGACACGTTAGTGAAACATACTAGAAATCCTCGATTTTGTACAGTTCTCAGTTCATAAATTGCCACAATGCACAGAAAGGAAGAACTATTATTTTTATTTCACTGGAGACCTAAGGATATCTCGTTTTCCACTACATCTTCCTCAAAAGGATCTAGTGTTCAACGAGAAATAGATAAAGAGATGAAAATTCCATGGAAATTGAATTAACAAAGCACTCAGAGTCTCCCAGGAGTCTTCTTTCCCCCAAGAGCCTCAAACTCCCAGATAACTCCCATTGAAATAAAAATCGTGGTACACATGACACTTCATGGTCCCAAAAAAACATTTCAAAATTTATGACACGACGGTTTTCAATCGATAAAATATCCAAAAAGATATGCCTGAATAATTCCGGGATGTCGTAGTCACAGATGAAATCATAGCTCTCAATAAAATTTTATTTCGTTTATTTTTCTCATGTCGAATATCACTCCTGGCAGATAGGTTTCTTTTTGTGAGTGATTTTTTTCACAACCTTTTTTTCGACATGTCATTTTTAATCTTTAAGCTATTTCATACGAAAAGGATTTCGCAAAGGCACGAGGAGAGAGTCCCACGCCCGCTTAGAGAAAGAGATAGTACTAGTGTGTGTATTTTGTAGTGGCGCGAGTCCTCTTTGGCTCGAGATATTTATAATAGCGGAGGCATTCCGCGGCCAGGAACAGCGGGGGTCCAAAAGGACATGCCTCCATAATGGCTCTGGTCATTTCGTCTATTTTCTCTCTCTGTCGTTATAAGACCCCTAACACAGACACCATTGGGCACCGCCTTTTATTGCACTCCTTCCTCTCCCTCCCCCCCCCCCCCCCTTCCACCCCCTCATTCCCCTATTCGGTACCCATAAACCTATGCGTCTAGAAAAATTATGATGTCATATCCCACCATGGAGAAGAAGTCCTGGCCTCGATTGTCAACGGAGGAAAAAAACTACTAGAGGATAAAATCCTCGACCTTTCGAAGCCTTTCTGTCGGAGCCGACAGGCTCAGACACGCGTGTGCGGTACGTTTTTGAAAACGGATTAAAGCGAGCATTAAAATCCTATTGGCGACGACCGCTCTCAATTTTATCCCGATTTTTAATTTTTTTTTTTAACTTGTTTGAGCCGTGGATTGGGAAAAATGGGTCTGTTTGGGGCTAGACGTGGGAAGGATTCTGGTGGGAGTGTTTTTTCTGGGAAATTTCGGTGATAGGGGAACTATTTTTTGATACAGTTAAGTAGAAACATTCGTCTTAGGGGGACGCGATGGAAATTTTATCTGAGATTGGAAGGAATTACCTGTTTTGGAATATTTAATTTATTTTTAGAATGTCGAAGGGTTTAATCCGTTTGTTTCTTTCGTTGGAATTCTTTTCGAAATGGTGGGTAGAAAAAGCTGAAGTACTGAACGGTTTACAATGTTTTTTATTTAAACACAAATGTTGATATTGAAAAAAAAATGAAATTAAAATTTTTTTACGAACTTTTTCTTTAAAAATTATAAACTACAAATTTTTCGCCCCAAAAGTTATTTTTCCAAAATCATCAAAATTTTTTTCAAGCGGCAAATTTTACTGGAAACTAATTCGGTGCGGAAAAAATGACAACTCCAAAACATTAAATAATTTCAACAATTGATTTCTAAAAAGAATTAAAAATAATTATTGACGAAATTGAATGTTTTCAAATTTTTTCTTCTCAATTTAATTGACACAGCAATGAAATATACCAGAAGTCCTCTATGTCGTCAAGTTCTCAAACGCAAAATCATTTTTTATTGAATAAATAATAATATTACCACTTGAATTTATTTTCTGCTCGCAAAAATGGTTTTTATTTGAACGCGTGGAGAGGACGTACCTTCCGCGTCCCCCGAGTGTAATGCAATATTTAAAGAAATAAAAAGAAAACTGTTAAAAAAGTTCCGTCAATTAATTACCGGTGCCGTCGGTGGTTTTTAATTATCCAATTTAATGTGGCCGATCTTGGTTCATTGGTTCGCCCAGCGAGACAGGCTTATTTTGCGCCTCCACCACTTCTCCCCTGCCACTGAGTATACACCGGCGATCCTAACGCAACACTGTCTTCAATATTCTCTTCCTTATATTTCCTACTTTTTCTCCACTCGTTCTCTCTCCTTCGTCGTATGGGTTTGTCTCGTTTCGAAATCGCGCGACGATACCACACCATCGTCATTAATAATCCAACGTTGATCAATGGGAAAATAATGAGCCGACGACGCAACACTGAATTTAAAGCCCTCAATGACTTTAATCAAAAATAATGATTATTGTTCAATTTTGAATTACTTCTGGGGGCGACAAAAAAGGGGGATACATTATTTCGCCATTATCGGATAATTTCGGATCAAATTAATGGGGAAATTGACTGCGCATGTGCTGTACATGAACGCATGCATAAATTTTTTTGCGGTGAATTGCAGCTGGAAATTTAAAGTCAACTAAATTGCCATGAGAAAAAATTATTTTCATTGGGATTATCATTTATCATAGATTTTCATCTTCAATCGTGTAGCCATAATTGATAAAGTACCACATGAGAATGTACCCTCGACAATTTGAAAAGTATTTGCTGGGGATTCTTTTGAATTAATTTAAATTGGCCGCATGGCATCGCATCTTCCCATGAAGAATAAAGTGTTTTAGATCTTAAGAAGTTGATTTTAAAAAATTGAAACGCTCGAAATTGACGTGAAAGGGATTATCTGTATTCACGGAATCATTCATCAGATTTTCATATTCAAACTAGTTCTAGAATTGACTGCTACATGATTTTTTCAGATGATCTTTCGTGATGTTCACTACAAATAGATCCCTCTAAAATTAATGGTCTATTTTTATGGAATAAACCCATAAGAATTATCCACTGGGAGATTTTTTGAACTAATTAAGATTTCTATGATAAATAAACCGTGCTCGAGGGTTGTATTCGTCTTTTTGCGTTTGCATGTCATTAAAAAAAATCGAAGTTGTCTAAATTGACGTGAAAGGAATTGCCTGTAGTCATAGAATCATTCATCATAGATTTTGATCTTCACTCACGTGCTCGTAATTGATGAAACTGGCGGTCCAACTTGTTCTGGAGTTGAGTGTAACGTCTTGAGAGGTCCTGGAAAATCCTATAATTGTCTGGGGCATTGGAGATCATCTCTGTTTAAACCGTTTCACAATTTTTTGAGATCTAAAATTTCTATTGAATATTATCGCTAAATTCGAGTTATCTAGTGACTTTTATCAGAGCTGAATAACAAATGCAATAACTTCAGTAAAAATTACACTATTTTTATGGAATGTTTGTCCAAGTATTGTAATTTCTACTGGAGGTACTGTATTTGCTACTAAAATTATGATAAATATGACGACATTATGATAGAATAAAAAAAATAAATACAAGATTGCAAAGTATACTATTATGAATTACAACATTTTTATAGATTTCATGATCGAAGTATTGAAATTATTCCTAAACTATTACATTTTGAACCAGACGTCTGGTAAACTTAGACAGAACTTCTCAAATATCTAACAGTATGACACACCTTTCCACACGAGCATGTACATCCAACAACCCGTAAACAATTGGCAGTGAAATGTTTTCACGATTAATTAAGCCCAATTCCACGGCATCACCTCCTTCCACAGGCAGTAAACTGTCTCGTCGGCGTGTAATTAACCCTTTTTTTCCACCAGAAAAATTTCAGTTGTTCTCAGTCAATAAACAAAAAATTATTATCGTCATGTCAGTCATTTCTGTTTGACATTCCGTCCAGAGTGAAAGTACATTGTATGGGAGAGGGACATGTTTCACCGGAGGCCCTGTCGAACACGCCAGCATATTTCTGTGATCGGTGTTCCTTCAGTCCACGCATTATCATCATTATTGAAGTGTTTACCGTAAAAACATGGATTGCGGTGGACGTTGTTTTTTTAATCCTCCGGATCAGACAAAATGAAACGTTAAAAACCACCATAAAAGACCAACTGCAATTATCGGTTTCGATTCCGCGTACAGCGGGGGGTTGACAATTGTGTACGTGGTAGGTGGGTAAAAAAAATGTCGAGCACGTGCACCCGCGTACAGGTTATATGGGTAAAGATTGTGGAAAGGGTATGATACTGGAGGGGGGGGGGGAGAAACGATCGGTAGGCGCATTCCAGGGGCTCTTGTGCCGGTGGGTTTTGCGGGGAGAGGCTTTTTCAGGGAATTGAGGAGAACCGAGGAGGTGGACCTCACCTTCAGGTATACAAAGAACTTTAATCTATAGACGTGAACTCATCATTTTTGCGTCAATGGCTTTCAAGTGGGGCTGAAAATACTGGGGACAAACAGATCGGGGGAGTGAGACTTGGCAAATTTATCTGGGCTCTGTTCAGTAGTTGAGTGGTTCAATGTGCATACAGGGGACGAGTCTAATATTAGGGCTATTTGCACCGGGACTTGGAGGCACTCCGAGAATTACCGGTGAAACTAGCCGCATTGAAAGGTATTTTCGTAATTCAATGTGAAGAAACAGGTTTCGATTTTCACAACTCGCTGGAGTTACTGTGCATTTTCGGTATATTTTTCTTGAAAATTAGACAATGAAGTGAGATCTAAACCGATCTAGATCGCATCATCCGGGATTTCTGCTTCGTCCGGGAATAAATGTATTTAAATTGACCTAAAACTTCGGTTGTTTTAAAAGGATCCTTGTTGAGGAATTCAGAATTCTGGGGTTTCTGAATTAAAAATTTGGTTTTTAAATTAATCTAATTATTATCTTTGAAAATATCCTCGGAAATTAATGATTTTCTTCTAGTGATCCATTTTGAGTCCATTTTTCATTCGAAATAAGTAGATTTCTGGTACTCAATTTAGATATTGTCCTTCAGAAATTGAGTAAACAGTTTTTAATTTTAAGGATAATACATGATGGAATCATGAGTTTCGTAAAATCAAAAAGCTAGAAATTTATTCCCCAATTTCCATGATTTTTAACAACTTTTCGTTTGATCAAGTTGATTTTCGTTACATTCGAATTATTATCAAGCAACAGCCGATGTAATTTCGCGAACTTATCATGACTTAGAACTCTGAATATTATGCAGAACTAAAAAAAGAGCTTTTCCCCCTTTAAGAACCCCAATATTCACATCCACCTCTGGCTTGATTGATTTATTATTTCATTCACAACATCAGAGATTCCATTTTCTGATTTATTTACCCCTGTTGGACAGCCCCCATTCAACATACTCTAAATTCTTCTAAAATATTCAAATAACACCGTTTGTTGCACTGACTCAAAACCCCAAAAAATTGTTGAAATCTCCGGAAGGGATTTATCACACTGAAATAGAACACTTAACCGCCTTAAGATCCTTTTGAAGTTGAACCCCAGGTATCCTCCCTTCCTCTGCCCTTTGACAGGCGCCCATCACATTCCCGTATTTCAAAAAACCCTGATTCCATCTGGCACCCGGGCCCAATTCCCTATCACCAAACATCGTTGTGTCCCAAAGCAGTTGAATTCCTACGGAATTCTCGGCTCAGTGAGTCCCACCTCGATGTGCACTACCATAGGTACGAGGAAACAAAGACCTAAGTAGTCGACTTTGACAGCTCCTTAATTCTATTTTGTAACGCTTCTCATCCGTCACCCTGACACTTTCTTCACTGAAAAACTACTCAAAAAAACGTGAAGTAAATTTCCGATCGAAAACAATTTTTTTGATACAGTCATTGTTATTATTTCGTTTATTCATTCATAGATAAATCCGTTTCAATCTTAAAATTGATATTTGCAATATGAATTCAACATTGAAAATATTCTTAAGTGTGAAAATGTCGCAATTTTGCGTTTTATCATTATTTATTATTGTTCAACTTTTCAAAGACAAGATTTCCCTAAATCTCAGTGGAACGTGCACACGATAAAAATTTTCAGAATTTGGCACGAAAAAATTCAGACGGAAATTGTTAACAGTGTAGTTGCAAGGGGGCAATGCAGTCTCACAATACTAACTCTCACAAGAGGAACATTGAGTTAGATTTATTGGGAAAGAATCCTTACGTATAAAATTTAACTTGAAAGCATTGGAATTTCAAATGTTTGAGCAGCAGGAAGACGAGAAATTCCCACCTTACTTAAATTTTCAGTAAAAAAAAAGAATCAAACCAAAGACATTAATTGAAAATTCATCCCAGCACATTGTACCGGACCTAGTACCACAAATGCTTCATTAACAAGCCTTTTTTTTATTGTAATTACCAAACCTTGATTGAGATTTCACCGAAAAAAGTCCTTTCACCGCGCCATCTCCCCCAGCCGCCCAAAAATTCAACTTCAGAAGCCGTTTGCAATATCTCAGAAAGGGACGAATAAAAAAACATGTAAAGTCCAAATTTGCGGGGCAATAAAGATCCCAACGGGAGGATCGACACGTGTCCCTGACGGTCTGAACCGACAAATCACTAAAAAAGGATTTAAAAAAACAGAGAAGAAATAAACCAGCGAATCTTACGATTCCATTCACCTTCTTTAAACTGGCCTGTGCAGCATTAAGCAGTTATAAATAGATACCAAATGTTAATAGATGTTAGTCGCGTGGGCTCGCGCGGCTGATTACGCTTCACAGGCACTGGGCGATTAACCCTCCCCGCCTTCGTTTTACTGCCCGGTGGTGGTATACGATGCGTGACCGTGAGGCATATTGCCTTTTTTTGCTTCAGAAATTTCGCACAAGGTTTTCCGGGTGGATGAGGCCCCAGGCTATTCCAGCGCATCCTCCTATCCCCCACTTTTCCATTTTTTCCGAACATTAGGAGAAAGCAAAATGTCGTAAAAGTCCTAATAACGCCGGCCTCAACTATTCTCTCGCGAAAATAACAGTAATAATCCTTCCTTTCGCAATGCAAATAAAAATTTCCGGATATTGTGATTAAATAATCATCTGCATTACTCCCCCCCTGAGTTATTTCCCCATAAAACGTATTTTTATCTAATTAATTGTCATTATTCACTCCTCTGCATCAAGAGAGCAGAAATAAAATTACATTTTATCGGAGTTATTCGATTCAACAAATTTGGCGAAAAAGCTTTTAGTGAAAGAATGTTGCTCCTCGTAATAAATAAAATTTTGTCATCAGCATTGAAAGCCCCTCGATGGAAAAAAAGTGCGGGGAAATATATAGAACAACAAAATATTCAAGAAAGTCGTCGGTTCAGTTTCTCTCTTATTCCCTTGAAAAATGCAGTAATGTAAGCTTTAGTTCTTCGAAGGCGTATCTACTCATAATCGCTCGACCTTCGCATAGTGGCCATTCTCGTTATAAAACGTGGTACGTGTGGTAAAGGTTGGTCGAGGGTAGGTTACGCGTATATGCGTCGAGAGAGTGAGAGAGTCCACTCGGTTTTTATCTCACCAAAGGAGAGCCCGAAGCCCGCGCTCGCTAATGACCCACCGATACCGCTCCCACCGTTTTCGGCACACACTCAAACTTCAGTGTCTCCTCTTTTCTCATCCCCTTTCTTCATCGTCCTCTCTTCTTTCGCTATACGTCCGACAAATGCTTGCCGGGAGGGCTGACTACGTCTTTCAGTATTTTTATGTATAGGTGTATTCCCGGTTAGGGCGCGTTGTCTCGTCGGTCTCGAGAGCCCCCGTGGGGAACCGATACGACGGCTGGATTTTACGAATTTTTCCAACTAAAAATTGTCTCCGGGGAGTTCTGCATTCTTCGCCGGGGGAAATTATGGGCTTTTGTCATTTGAATGGTTTTATTAAATTCGAGGGATTGGGCTTTTTCATATCGACGTTCGTGAGCTCTACATGTTGAGAAATTAGTTTTTTTACCGTTCAGGAGTTATTTAGGACTGCAAACAGGGGAGGGTGGGCAGAGTGGAAGTTTAAAAATCTTGTCTAATTGCCAAAATCTTTGTTTACGAATGAAGGTATTGAGATTTGGAAAAGATCAAAATTCAGGAAGGAATCGACGATTGAAACAAACCTCTTATATATGAAAAGTCTTTGTTTTATTTGTTTCTCTTTTACTTTTCTCTAATTACAATCTACCACTATTTTCTCAGAGGGACTACATAAAAAAAATGAGTTCAACATCTTGGAATTTTGTTTTAATTCTTAGAGTTTGTTTAGGCTCTGCGTTTCCATGTATTTTTTCAAGTCAGATGAATCATCAAAACGTCAGATCATTAGCATTATTCAGAATTTCTTTTCACATTCAAAAATATTTCCCCTGTCCTTCCTTTTTATTTTCCTCCAATATTGTCTCTTCGGAGTTCTGCATTTTAAAGTAAATGCTTTTGCCTCTGAAATTGTTGACTTTCCATTCACATTTCAATGAGATATCAAAGAAAATTCGAAATGACGAACTATTGTCATTTGAACATTTTCATCAAATTCACGCAATTATTGAATACGTTTTCCCGACCTCAAGATATTGAAAAATGAATTGCTCAGAATTTAATTTTAATTTAACTCATCGTTTCCAATGTTTTCCCCATTTTAAACCGAAATAAATGTCAGGTCACCAAAGACGTCAAAAATTGCCGTTCACTAAAAGTGTTTTCCTCATCCCCATGTGCCTCACGAAACTATTTTTCCCATTAGCACACACCGTTCGCAGAAACTGTTGGCTCCCCATTAATTTTCCCCAGTGACGAGTGAAGATAGATAAATAAAAAACATTTAAAATTCAATTCTCGTGCGTTAGGCGGATGCATTACGAGTGTCAGGGAGTGGTAATGTGAACTTGAGAGTGGAGCTTAAGGGATACGTATATATCCGTATATCTTTATAAGATTATACACTATTATACATAACAATAGCGTACATATGTCGCCCGCGAGAGAAGTTTCTCTACCAACTCCGGGGGTATATCTCTGTTTTATTTCTTTCGCCTTGTGCGTTGCACACACTCCCCATGCACCACAGCGACGCAATTACGACTGATCGTACATACGTGTTACCAATGTGTATGTGTGCATACGCCTTGAATCGCCCACGCGCAATGCACACGACGTTTGCACATTATTTTCAAGTATTTTCTTTTATTTTCATTTGGCGTGAAAATGAAAAAAAAAATTGCAGAAATGTCATTTCATTTCTCACTCGTGTGTTCCGATGATTTTATTCTCAGACCCTCTTGATAAATGACGCACCGACAGATTTTTCTAAACCACTCGGTGATTTGTTGTATTTTCTTCCTCCTCTTTTTTTCTCCATTCTCGAGTGGTAATCTGAAACGAGCACTTTTACACGCGAAATAAAATCGTGTCAACTTATTCGACCCTCTTTTGTTGATAATAACAGTGGTTTTACTGGTCATTGGGATCGTCAGCTCAGGATTCCCGTGGGGCTCCCTAAAAATTAAAGGAAAAAAAAACCTATTTCTTAAGGTAAAAAAATGTAAATCAAGGACTCCTTTCACTTCTTTTGAGTCACGGAAATATTCAGAGGTTTTTTTGATGGTTCTACACACCTGGACATGTCCTAATCGCCAGTTGCATTAGCAGAACCTTTTGTTTGCGCATTCTTTCGGTTAAAAAGTCGCCAGGGAGAGGAGTAAAATCTAGGTAAATTTGAGGAGAGACCAAAGTGACAGATCCTTAAAATTCGTAACGGGACTTTCTCCTTGAACGAAGCATTCCTGTACTTTTTTTTAACTAGAAGGAACATCTTATCTTGAGTTATGGGGGGTCTGTAATCGGCTGGAACGTAGTGGAAGGTCCCGAAAAATGTTAGCATTAGAGGTTTCCAGAGTGGATTGCAGGGTTTTCCAGATAATCCCTGAATTGTTTAGGAGATTTTATATTACGTCGGACGGTTTTACAACTTTTCAAACTTGGAATTTTTCAGCGAACAGACCGGCTTGCTTTATGGAACACTAGATATTTCTGTGGAATCATTAAGAAGATATGAAAATTCATTGTGATTTTGTAATGTGATGTCACAATTTTAAAATCTCGTATTTTCATGGAAAACGGATATTCTAAACTCGAATATTTAGAGTCAGTTCTCATTTCTTTTAGTAAAATCAACGGAATTTTGATGCAATGCCACATTATTGCGGAAGAAGGTCTGTTTTTCTGCAGAATTAAAAATATTTAGACGGCCCTATGAACAATTCCATTATTTTTGAAAACATTCTAAACACATTTAGTAATGGCTGAATAGTTAGAGAATTTTCCAGAGGGTTTTCGAATTTTTCAGATGATTTTAGAACGTTTTATAACTTTCTGAATTGTTGAAAATTTTTTCCGGTATAGGATCCTTAATTCCAGTCAAGTTCTTCAATTCTTCAAGTTCTTCGTTCACATTTCACAACCATTTTTCCCTTAAATGGGATTCACTCGCACTCATGAGAATTCCTACCATATTTTTCACACGGAGAGAAATATTCACTAAAAATTACGGAACTCACAATTCGCTCACCGATTACAGAATCGACTCAGAAAATTTAAGTGACGGTATCGTAATTTGTCACAGGAGATTCAGATAAAAATAACGCAACGCTCTGAAAAAATTCCGTGACAGTTCCCCAAAATTTCCTACAACCACATTTCGTTCCGGAATTACGGGAAAGATACGTAATTTTCCTTGAATATTTCTCTCCGTGCACTACAATGGAGAAAATGCCGCAATTTTCCAACAAAACCTGCCTCGATCTTCCCGACCAAGATTTGCATAAAAACCCTCTGGCGAAAAAAACCTCTCGCCCTCCCTCCGCTTTCATTCTCCACCTGGACAATTCCTAATCACCTTCTGGTGCTCCCACCACTGTCAGTGTGAATTAGCACGCCCTTTTGTTTGTGCATCCTCTACCGGGCTCACACCCGTGGAATGCCGTGCCCTCTTTCAATCCCAAGCGTAAATAACCCAGCGCGAAAAACCCAGCAATAAGAATAATAAACCAGCCCCGAGAAAAAGAAAAAAAAAGTCAGCAACAACATCACCGGAGCCTCCTTATCTCGTGATGCACAAGAACGGTGTGTTCCTTCGCCGAGTCAAAAGACCGCGTGACATTAATTTTGAAATATTATTTACCCCCACTGCCGGCGAGTATTCACCACTCGGCCAAACCCGTACTGGTTCATCTTGACCTCGGTTATGCGCAAGGATACGCGAGAGGGATGCCGGGAAAAATATGAAATAGTGTTACTGGGTCGTTAGGGGGAGTTCTCCGACACTTACGGTGTGATTTATCTCAACGTCGAAAGCCAAAACTAAATATAGTGAATGAGGTGAGACTAGAGGCGTCTGGAGAGGTGTCACTTCAAAAAATCCGCGAGTGAAAACGAGGTGAGAAGAATAAATATAACAGTATTACATTGTTAGACATTTTTGGCTGAAATTTCCGGTACACTTTGTGGAAATTTCTATCACACCATTGTTTCAAAAATCAGCGAAATTTCAGTTCAATTATTCCATGAAATTTAAGAGAAAAAAGGAAAATATGTATAATTGAATTTTTAATCAAGTGATATTGTAAATTCATTTGATCATTGAAAATTCAAGTAATTTGGGAATTCTCGTTCAGCTGTTGCTAAAAAATTTGGAATTTCAGTGCATTTTCAGTGAAATCTGCCGCTTCATATTTTTTTTCTCTCTACCAATTAATTAACTACCAATTAATACTAAAACTCTTTGGAACAATTATATGAATCATTACAAGTTCATTTGTCAATATTGTCGTACCGGAGAGCCCAAGCTAAATATAAAAATGAACTAAATATCGAAAGCCAAGACTAAATATAGTGAATGAGGTGAGACTAGAGGCGTCTGGAGAGGTGTCACTTCAAAAAATGCGCGAATAAAAACGCCGCGTAGAGCAAGATACTCTCCAAAAAAGAGAGACGAGGAGAATAAATAACCGTACTGGACAATGGGACTGATTTTTTTTTAGAAGGAGTGTAAGAAAGTTTTGTGTGTGTTTTTACATTTCTCGTTTTGTTTTTTTTTCCCTTGATTCTCTTTGGGGCCTCGTTTGGGGCCGGGCCCAGGCCTCGACCCACGCGTCTCCTGGTAGTCGGAGATATCATCTCGGTTAACGATCTCGCAGGGATTCTTCCCCGATAATCGTTCCTCCACCCGAGCGAAATGGAAAAAAATAAACCACTGAAAAATCGAAAATGAGTTAAATAAATAAAACGATCGATTTTTGTTTACTTTTATCAAAGAACATTCTTCTGATTATATGGATTTTTTTTTCTCTGCATTCGGAAATTTTTACACGTTTGAGGATGTAACCTGCGGGTGATTGAGGGCGTGGAGCCCCTCGGCCCTCTGAATATCGGAGGGTGAAAAAGAGAGAAGTGAAACTAGCGAGTGAGAAGGAGAGAGATAAAAATAAAAAGAGCGGTGATGCCGTGGCTGTGCACCGAGTTCGGCTTATCGGGCGTACATCCTCACTCGGAGATTAGCATAATGTCTGCTGCGCTGTGCGTAGGTAACTCCTCCACTCGTTCCTCGTTCCTCTCCTCTCGGCTCATTGCCACCATCCTCAGTATCTGCTCCAGCATTCCTTCATCTCCATCTGCTACAGCGACATAATAATGTTATTTATTGGATAGAATAAGACAAGTGGGGGCTCTTTGAATATACATTTTTTTTCAAGCGGGAAAATCACGGGAGGAAGTGCCTGGCTGCACTCAGGAAAGTGGGAATTATCTGTGGGAACTATCTTATCCGTTTCGCGCCCGCACCGGGGAAAATTGTATGCTTTATTTTCTGAATTTATCCTGTTAATTTTTTAAACGCTGTTTCATGGCGAGTAGGCAGGGAAACATGAAAATACAACGGTTTGGTTGTGCTTGAGTAAACCGCGGGATTCAATTAGATTGTTTTAGTTCATTTTCACTATATTCACCCTCGTTAGCTCAATTAATGCCTGTGAATTTTCGGGATGTGAGAATACTTATGGAACTGGTAAAAAGTTTCGTCTGAATTTTCCGTGCTAAATCCCGGAAATTTTTATCGCGTTTTATTTCTATTCGAATGATCTGCAAAACAATAAAAGACTTGATTTTTCAGTTTAATTATTCCATTAAATTCGAGTCAATGTCATTCTCATCAGAATTATTATCATATCTTCCGTGAAGTATCAAAAAATTTCCAACAGTGCAGTGTAAATTTTCCACTCAAAAGGAATTAATTCAAGTCCATATTTAATTCAGTTTAAGTCGAATCACTCGCTCCGGGGATAATTAATTAGTGAATAAATTTGCGTATTTTTAGTAACTATGGGAATGCTCGTGCATCCTGTGTGCACCCTCCCACGCCGAGTCATTCTGGTAACAATCAATAATCCATCGATCAAACGTTCGCCTTCAATTTGTACAAATGAGAGCATTGTCTCTCCACGGCGCACTCCATACAAGGATATGTTGTTCGAGAAATTCTACCGAGTCATCCTCGATCATCCTTTTAAATTGCCTCATTTTTTTTCATTATGTACAACTTTCACTCGTTTTTTTCATCCAGTTACACAACACAATCCTCGGGCATTTGAAAATGTAGATGATTTATTTATCCTGGGGGCTGCATCGACTTGACGATTCTCTTGGGGTTACAAATAGTTTCATTCGAGTTGCTGTGAAGTTCGTTTGATTTTATGATGAAATTGAGTTTGTGATTTTATGAGGATTCTGTATGAAAATCCTTTCCGTCATGAATATTATGTTGAACTGTGCATATTAGTAATTTCATGGTTATAGTTTATGTCTATTTAATTTGATTCTGTAATTAGCCGTGTGCTGTCGGGTTTTCACGAAATGAAATAAAATGAAAATAAAAATGAAAAGAAAATGATGAGTTTTCATTCATTTGAATGTTTAGGGAGATTTTTGAACATTTTTTCAATTGATAGGTTTTTAGTTTTGTCATTTTTATATTTGCAGACAACAAATGGTCAACATCATTGTTAGGAGAGTGATTTTGCAGAACTATATTTTGAAAAAATGAAATCTCATAGAAGTAATGAAGTTTTTAATTTTATTGAAAACTCAATGGAATGTCACGTTTTTTAGCAGCAGAAGGATAAAAATTCCTCAACTTGAATGAATTTTCATTGAAAATATGAATATTCAGTGCCAAATTACGCTAAATTCTCAGTCCATTGACAGTTCAAGAATATATTTACCTGAATTCTTTCGATTTCTCTCAATTTTCACGGAATTCTGGGACAGAAATTCAGTTTCACTAAATTTTTCATGTAATTGTGAATTCTCAATTATGAAATTTCTCGAAATCCCAGTGGAATCATCACTTGATAAAAATTTCAAAAAAGTTCCCCTATACCAAATTGACATAAATTGATTCATTGAACTCAAATCTGTTATTCTTCACATTTTTTATTTGATTGTGTAATTGAATTGATCGGTTACTATGAAATATTCAAACATCAATTGCTTTTTCAATGAGTTTTGGAATAATTCCAAAGATAACATTTACCCCCCAACACCCAAAAAAATCGTTCGAAATTCACAACTTCAAATACTTCTCAACAATTACGAAATTTCCAATAAAATGAGATTGAATACTCCTCTCGAACTGTACCACCGAGTTTGTTTCAACATTAATGAATATGGGGAAAGCGTTTTGATTTGCATTTAACAAGAGCTTCATCGATAAAAGAGAGTGAAATTACTTCGAAAAAAAAAAAAGATATTGCAAAAACTGCGAGGCTGAGTATCTCTGCAACAATGCCCAATGCATGTGTGTTATGTGTCTGCGAAAGGCCCGGGGTATTCGTGTACCGAGAGAGGTTTATATGGGTAGAAGGGAGCGACGGTGCTTGAGCCTCGGCTGCCACTGCTATTATGGCCAATAATTCATTGAGTGACTGCCACGGCTGACTCTCCTGTGGCTTCGGTATACCCAGACGCCCTAGACCTCCCGTCCCTCCCTCGTCACCTCGCCGCACACCCTCCGCCAATGCACAGGGTGTCATGAAAAATTCAGGTATTTCGCTACCGACGTGCCAAATTCATCATCCTAAAAATTCTGGAATATTTAAATTTATTCAAGTGTCTCTTTTATTTTTAAACTCCATTGGAGATTGAAAAGAGAAGAATGAGATATGTAATTACACGTCTTGTGGCTTGTAGCTGTACGATGCGCTCTCGAAAAGGTATCGTTTTGTCTCTCCCTGGGCAAGATGTACACACCGCATAATAGACTTTCACTTTGCGCGGGGGTTTTAATACCAACAAACACTCGTGCGTTCGCCTGAACTTCGTGATCTCGTGGTGCATTATATTACGGAGGAAAATAGTGGTGCTTTTTTTTTCCTCTCGTTGGATTAATGGAGTCATTAAAGTGGGGTAATTAAGTGGAATAATTTGGGTTAATTGTTGCATTATTCTTCCTTATTTCTTCATTAGATTAGATCGAAATCGTTGGGCTTATTTTCGCTGGTTAATGGCAGAGGTATCCTCGTGTTTTGTAAACAGAGATATTGATTGTCCCTCAAGGCATATCCCAAGACAATGAAAATTCTAAATGACTTAGTTTATTCCATTCTCATAAGTTATTGAGTTTTTCTGTATTTTATTATTTAGTATCTTCCGAACTGTGTAGTACAGCTAGTCAGAATTTTTACAATAGCTGGGGAATATTGTAAACATTATGTGTGAACAACATGGGGACAATCGTAAGAAAAACCTTCTAGATATGTTACTTATTAGAAATTTCCAAGACTCTGAATGGGAATTTAAGTGGAAAATTTTTAACAACGCATCAAGAAAATATTTATTATAAATACGACTTTTACGGGATGAACGGAAATACACTTGAAAGTGCAATTTAACTCTAATCTATTATTGTCCATATTTTTGAGTCGATTTTAGAATTAAATTGATTGATTACTGTCAAATAGAGACAGTTCCAAGCGTAAAATAATATATATACTGGAAGGAAACAATGGTGTTTTTCTCTCTCGTTGGATTAATTTGGTTGAGACAATGACATATAATAAGTAAATAATAATAAGTAAAATAATTTGGGTTAATTGTTGCATTATTCTTCCTTATTTAATCATTAGATTATATCGACGTGGTTTTTTCTCGCTGGTTAATGGGAGAACTCATCCTCATGTTCTGCAAACAGAAATGTTGATTGTCTCTTAAACCTCACGATGTCCGCATGCACAACGTGTAGACATAGTATCAAGAAAAATATTTATTTATTATAAATACGACTTTTACGGGATGGACAGAAATACACTTGAGACTACGCCGCGAGGCAAAACGACAATAAAAGTATTTACAACCAGTGATATTTGATAGTTTGTACAGTGCAATTGAAAATACCACAAATGATATTCAAAGCCCCGTGGTTTTACCTTAAAGGAGTCATCGTAAAATTATTACGGACGTTTGGAGCCTCGATTTCACGTACTTTGTGTCTCTCTCCTCTTTTATTCTTAAACAATTTATTTTTAGCTTTATTTTCATTCATATCTTCTTCATATTCCAGTGCAAAAATCCCCCCCCCCCCCCCC
>NW_021680845.1:138788-142487 GCF_001412515.2 Diachasma alloeum | reverse complement strand
CCCCCCCCCCCCCCCGACTATTCCAAGTGCACTTAATAATCCTCGCAACATCAGATATAGTATTTAAAAATATCATGAGGCACACAGATTGGAATCAGGATTGGGATGTTTATAATAATTTTCCAAGATATAATATTATAATACAAATAATAATCGCACCCCTCGAGGCGCCTCCGACGACAGGCCTTCCCCCTCCCTCCCCCCCTCATATGTGGTGGCCCTCCCATCACTTCATACCTTGATTATTATTATCTCTCGTCTCCTCTCTTTATTTTTCGTTTGAAAAATTTATTTTTCAACTCTTTTTACTGCTGCGTTGTTTTTTGGTGGGTGCCCCCGGGGGCCCAGTGTCTCGAATCTTAAATTTTGAAATTCCACCGTAACCCCCCCACCCCACGTGGTCGTTGATCCTCACCCGTCTGCCTTTACTGTCCCACAGGTCCTAGTTTGCCGCTTCCACCTCGTCCTTTTGTTTTTTTTTTAATTTTTGCCAGTTTTATTTTTACACTGTTTTTCTTTTTTCAACTTCACGACTTTACGACTCTGCCCCGATGCATTCGCAAAATTTACGGCGACGCGTACGTGCGTTCCCTCTAACGCTCCTCTCCCTCATACCCATAAATGAAACCAAACACATATGAACATGTATATACAGATTGCAATGTAGAGTGGTGACTTTTTTTTCCTCCGAAAGTGCCATCACTGTGTGCGCACGTGTCGACGAATTTTTCTTGGCCCCGACTCTCACCCGAAATTCCATTTTTCCTTTTTTTTTTAAATATTGTTTTTATCCAGCCGTTTTGTTTCTTGAATCTTTTATTTTAAGGTTCGTTTCGCGTCCTCCCTGGGGGCTTCCACGCACATGATATTTTTGTTTATTTATTTCTCATTATGTCTTTTGGGCCTTTTTTTGCCAGGCGACTTAACGACCCGAACGTATCGCGACTATAAAGATAAAGAGATATGGTGATCGTGATATGTACATGAAGAGAGACGACCGAAACATTTTGCTTTCCTTCTTGTACTTTCTTCGGGTTTATCTTTCATTTCTTACCTCCTCACTGCTGGGGTCTCGTCGTTTCTTTTTTCATTATGTCTTCGGGCCATACGCGAGTGTTTTGATTCACTCCGGTACTCTAATTATTCATAGGGATCATAAAAAAATGGGCTGGGGATTGGGGGGAGAAAAAAGAGAGGGTTGGGAACGAGAGAAACAATTTACAGACTATGAATCAAACTGGGGAATTTTTGGCCGGCAAATAAAGCTGATGTTTACAGTCCCTTTGATTTTGATTCATCGTGTTGCTAATGATCAATGACACTTGTTGGGAATGGTCTCGATGATTTTTTGAATAAATTGTGAATTGGCGGGATGGGGGACAATGGGACGAGTCAACTGAGGGGTAGAATGAATTCCATTTATTGTGAGAAGATTACATTTGTCATTATTATGTTTGAAATAATCTACATTTTCGGTTATTTTCAGGGGAATTTTTTTAAATTTCTATTAATTATTATGGAATAATTAAACTGAAATTCCTCTTTCCATTGATTTCTCCATAAAACTTTGTATTTTCAATGATGAAGTTCCTTGAAATTTCATTAGAACACTAATACGATAATTTTAATTTGAAAAATATATCATATGATAAAAATTTATAATAATTATCCCCAAAAAATTTTAACTGTGTGCAGCTCCCGAATTACTTTTCAAGAGCTCATAATTGACTCATCCGCCTCTACCATTAAATTTTTTTCGTTGAAAACGTTATGTACCCGAGAATGAAGAATTCCAAAAAATTAGTGATAATTCCCTAATTTTTAGCGATCAATTATATTTTTGAAGCTTTCGCGGCCCCAATTATTGACATCATCGCCCCGACGTATGTATGGCCTCCACTTAGAGATCAACTATCAATTTCTGAAGACTAAAACCTCTTTTCTCAGCGTAAAAGAATTCTCTTGTAATTTCAACTCCCCCGATATTTCCAAAAAACTACAATTCATTCTACCCCAGCATTAAATTATTTTCGTTAAACATCCACCTGAAAATGCTCACATTCCCATGAAAATGGGGACTTGCTGTATTTACCCCCAGGAATGAAGGAGCGACGCAAAAAGGTTTTTGAAGCGCAGAATAACTTAAAAATTCTTCTCCGTCAAAAATATATGCATTCATCTCCCGAGGGTTGAAAAGAAGTGAACAAAATGTTTCTCTTATGCGTTAAGCACTAAACGGAAATGATCGGGGTATGCGGCGCGGAGGGGGTTGGGGGGGGGAGGGGGGTCGCCTGATAAAAAATAGAATGTGAAGAGAGTAACGCGCGTATCGGACGCCTGGTATGGAGCCCGTGCACACCGGAAAAATCAAATTCTCGGATCTGGCGTGCGAGCAAATCAGCGCCAACGAGTGGGGATAATTGTCGGGGTGGGGAGGATGTACAGGGGGGGAGGGGGGGTAAGGCCCCTTGAAGCTCCCGCAAAGAAGTCAGTTGTGAGATAAGACCGGGGCGATAACGATTCAGCCCCTCAGGGCACTTCATAACTACTCCTTAATATGCAGAGAAAAATATTAATGATGATTTTTCAGAGAAAAAAAAATATTATGATTCATTTGAGATAATTTATTTAACATTAATTGCATGATGATGTATTTTTATGAAAAATCAGTCGATAGTAATGAATTCAGAGTTGATGAAGACGACTTATAGTGGGTAACGAACTTCTTGAAATTGAATTATTATGATTGCATTATGAAAATAACAGGAGGGTGGGATAAGATGAAGGCAGCGGTAAAAATTTTAATTGAAAATTCAGAATTTGGTGGAAGAGTCGATGGAAATTTGATTTGAGTTCAATTATTCCACGGAAATCTGTATAATAACTAAAGGGTAATTTCATAATGAAGATGCATTAATTTGATTGAAAAATGAAATAAATTGGAGAATTCTTGACGAAAGGTCTTCGGCCGATGCCCTATTGTAAGAAAACAATTTTTATTGTATTTTTCGTGCAATAAATTGCGTTAAAAATTGATTACAAAAGTTCTCGTCTTCCTAAAAAAATTGGAATTTCGAGATTTGTCACGCCTTCAATTAGAGAAAAAATTTGCTCTGCCGAAAAACTATATGTTCCACGTGAAAATATTTGATGAAGTGAAACAGATTTACTCGAGGGAAATTAATGCAGAACTAATTTTTCCTCTCAGTGTTGAATCAAATTGAATGTCGCTCTCCTCAAAATAACTCCTCAACGGCCAGTGCAGTTTATAAATCCCATAGACTTGAATAATTATTTCTTCAAACTGAAGATGATAAAAAATGATACAAAACAATATAAATTTTCTCATTAAGCAATACTTCAGTTTCATCCAAGCGATACGAAAAGAGCATTTATTTTGAGGAGAATGAAGTCGATTAAATTCCCCCTGACACTGACAAAATGAAATTGGCAATGTCGGCCAATAGCCAGAGGGGGTTAAAACAACTCGAATAAATCGAAATAAGAATCATGCGAATATTTTAATTCAAACCAAACGAGGTCCAACGGGGGAGACATTAAGAAAGGGTTTTTAACATTGAAAAGACCTTGCACGGAGCGCCAAGGACAAGGGAGCCCCATACCCACATGTTTTCTCGTGGATTTTTTTTCAAACCCGTCTTTTCTTCTCTACTCTCCTTTACTCCACCCCCCCCCCCC
>NW_021680845.1:130363-138458 GCF_001412515.2 Diachasma alloeum | reverse complement strand
CCCCCCGCCCCTCCCTCACTCGCTCCTTTTTCCATTCTGTTTTTTTTTATTGTCCTCTTATTTTTACCTTCTTAAAACCCATTGAATCGAATCTCGACACATGACCGTTACCTTAAGACATCTTACCGGCGCCTCTTGCTTAATCGATCACGACTTATCACAAATCGCAACGACCATCCCCTCCCCCCGCACACACATACACTCGCGCGCACACTGGTGTCCCAGGACAAAATCAACCGGGAAATTGACTATTTCATAGTACATTCACAATTATTTATGTTTCACGCGGTAAAAAAGTTTTAAGAGAGACATAAAAGACGGGATTCCAGCGAATAAACTTATCTGGCGTTGGTTGAGACAAATTTTACTGAACGTCAGGGAAAAAGGCGACGAAAAATCCCCTTCAGTACACGAAGAGAAAAGTTGGGGAAAAATTGGTCTGGAAATGACGGTTAATTTTACTGTACAAAACGGAATTGAGGAGCAATTCATTTTTGAGAGAATTATCGTTGAATTATTTATTTTGATGAAAAAATAGAAAATTCGTTTACAGAATTTCTCTCCGTGTAGTAATTATTAAAAATCCCCTACAACTTGATTTTTCACCAACATTTCCTCAGCTTTCTTTCTTGTGCACCTAAAAAAAATCATGACCAAGAGAAAAAAGCCCAGCAGATCACGTAATAATATAAAACGCTGAATGAGAGGAGAGGAAGGAAAAGGAAGAGGCTAAACCCTTCCTTCTCGCCATGAAATTCCACGAGGTGTTATTACCGGATTATAATAACGATGATATTGTTGTTACACGACTAATACCTCGCGTTTATCTTGGCGCAGGAGAGGGGTAACATTAAAAGAACGAAAACCCACGAAAATTTGAGGGTAAGAGATATAAAAAACCAGAGACTTGAAAATCGAGGTGCGCACGCTCCCGCCGGATACACTTTACGTAACTCGCTAATGGGCCCATTCATTAGAGTACCTTCACTCTCGTTGCATCAAATGTCGATGGTCGGAAAAAAAGTGGCTCTGGCATGACCCCCTCCCGAAAATGAAAAAAAAAAACGCCACTGAAGACAGGATTTAAAACAAAAATTTCTTCATAATTGGAATTTTTTCTCTCGATCTTTGGCTTCGATTATGCTCTCGTGTTAAATCCGTTGCGTATCGGCAAAGACATAAATCACCCTCTTTTGCTTTAGCCTTTGGGAATAAAGCCCCGGTTATATTCGTGAGCTTCGTGATTCTTCGATTTCGATTTTAACGGATCACGTGTATAACGTGAAACACTGTGGGCCCAACACCCCCGATGATCGGATCCGCTGATAGATTCACATGAGAGAGAGAGGGGAAAAAAGATCGTTGGCAAGGTGAAAAAAAGGAATATGTACAGAAGAAAACAGTGAATCGAATTACGGTACTCTGATGTGTTTCTTCAAATTCTCAGCGTGAGAAAAATATCAACGTCGGGGGGATGTGGAGTGCTGGGTTTATTTATCGATTGAACGTCGAAAAATGATGCTTGAGGTTGGGAATTCTACCTGCTGGGGATTGCATAGGACATGAAGTTGTTTTGCATCGAAATATATCGAAATCGCATGATCGGTAATCCTTGATCCTCGTGATCATTCAATCCTTAAGCGCGTAATCCTCGGGGTCAGGTGAATACGCGGTATTTTCAAGTCTTTTGTCAGTACTACATCGTTGAAAATTAAAATTAAAATCATTAGTAATTTTTGAAAGAAGTTAAATTCCATTTTGAATTTTTATAAAACATGAATATTCAGTGCCAAATTTACCAAATTTTTTCTGATTTCCTGACTATCCCCAGTTTTGCATTGATTTGTTCATCAAATTGCGTTTTTTCAATGACGAAAATTCCTTGAAATTCCAGTGGACTGTCACATCATAAAAATTTCCAAGAAGTCTACCGGAAATTCCAGATGAGAATTTTTTTTACCCTGAAGCACTAGATAAATTTCAAATGGAGAGTTTTATTTGATTGAAATCCGTCACTTTTCAGAGTGAAGAATTTTTTTCCCCACGCGTGAAGATGAATTGCGTATCGATGGATTAAAGGAAGCACTCAGCCTCGTCAACCGCTAATAGCCCCAACATTGAAAAATATATTCATAAGAAATTGGAGCAAACATCAGTGATCATTATCACAATCGTAGAATGTTTTTCCACAGCGTTAATCTGACATGTGCCCAGCGAATGGGCAGATAAAACCCATTCAAATATTAATGATATTCCATCCTCTCCTGGGCCTTTTAAGAGCAGTCACCAGTGAGTTAAAGTAGAACTGCCTATGTACTGCGTATAAATAACAAAAATGTCTTTTTTTATTTATCATTCTACCTTTATGTAAATGAACGTTTTGTGAGTATACTTTGGATGGATTATACAGCTCGTGAAACTAGTCGAGCAGGTGGTGAAGAAAATCGACATGTACTCAGGCATCTTATTATCGACGTGACACTTCTCTCGAGCCTTCAAAGGATGTACATGAATAATTCCCACTAAATTCACGGGAAAGAAGTACTCGTCGTGTGTTGGTGCGTAAAAACATAACATTCCAGTGACAATAAAAATTATCTCGACAGTCGGGGGAAAAAGGCTCTTATCAGCATCAAACTGGCCAATATTGGCCATTTTTTTTGCCATGTTCAATACTAAAATGTTATTTCAAACATTTTTTCGCCAATGTTTTATCCGGCTTCAGTCTATCGTTCGAATATTAATGGAATTGAAAAAATTCTTGTGATAGGCAATATCGAAAATTTACATTTTCAAGGTGATAACAGGCGTTTTCAGTTTAATCGAGAAGTTCTATGTCTGTATTGCGTCAAAAATTACTGGAAATTCGATGGAAAAATTTGAGTTGCGAGATTTTTTCCACTCAAGATTTGGAGATTTTCAATCTCCAAATTAAACAATGAAATTGCGGGAAAATAAATTTTCTTGCAATAAATTTCGTTAAAAATTAAATTAAATTAAATAGGAATAATTACGTGAATCCTTGAATTTGATTCTTCTTAACAATTGCAGATTGTGTCCCCTCAATCTCTCGATGGACTATGAGAACAACCAAAATATTTCTATAAAGCTCTCCTCATTACCGCTCAATACAATTTCCTCCTCCCATTTGAATATTAAATTTAATGTTAACCCCTTCAAAAAGTCCATAAAATTTAATGAAAAATTGTAAATTGTGAGTCTCCCCAATCTCTCGTCTCTTCAATTTCACAGACAATATTTTTTCCGTCTTCTTGTATGCAGTCACACCCGGTATAAAATAAATGGTGTGCTGGAGTGCTGCACAACGTCATTGTTGTCGAGGCAATCTTTTCAAAGAGAGACTGACCCTGGGCCCCCCTGTGAGGCCAAGAACTATCGGCAGACATTTAAAAATGAAAAGAAACAAAAAGTCCAGAGAAAGAGAGAGAGAGAGAGAGGAGAGAAAAAAATATATATGAAACATAAAAGGAAAGGGTTCCTCGTGTCTAACTCGAAAGCAGACGTCAGTGACACGCTCACCTCGGACGTTTTGTGTTTATCCTCCCTCCACGATTCTTTGAACAATTGTCCCGGTATTCATTAAAAAGACTATAAAAATTGAGGTATACGATATTTTTCATACGTCAGCATTCAACCATGGGGAATTACCAACACCGAGGATAATTCCTGTATTTTATGGGAAAACAGTTACATAGATGAGATATGAAAAAACATCTGGTGAATGAACGTACTTCCCTGAATTCCATTTCTGTTTATTAACTTCCAATATCTCCATGTCTCTATTTTAAATCATCATTGATCAGATAATCGCAAAATATCTCATTTCACGTGTCTTTGAATCGCCGTAATCGCGCATGAAGGGAAAAAAGTTGAAAATTATCCTGGAATTTTATGATGATAGTTATGTAGCGTTGGCTTTTCAGGAATTTTTAGCCCAATTATAGTAAAGGGTGCAATGAGTCCAGTGAAAATTCCAATTATTCAAGGGAGAACTCAAAGGAAATGTTCCATTTTTTACTGCAATTTTAAATAATCAATGATTAGATAATTTCATCTGAAAATATCTCCAAGTGTTTTTAAAATGCTAGTGATTTCACTGGAGATAATAAAGTTTACTAAAATAAAAATGCAGAGGGTCTAGTAAAAATTGAAATATTTCAAGTAAAAATTCAACAGGAGTATTACATTTTCTACTGGGCTTCCGGTAAGAATTGCACAGTTTGTAATATATTTTTCTCTCCGTGCGTAAGCAATGCCGGAATAGGAATGGAGTAATTTCTCCGCATCATTTTCTCATTAAAGCAACACAAAACATTTGAATGGAACGAATTAATTAACTCCCTTGAAATTCCCTGAGAATTACAACCACTTGCGAGAAAATTCCACTGCAAGATGTATGAACTCAACAACATGCAATTATAAATTTCATGAGAAACCAAAATATTATTGACAATTTAATTATTGAATCGTGTCATTCCACTAGACATTCAATAAGCCGAGACTCATTTGATGCTAAATTTAATCAATTTCCTTAACTTTTTTCTCCTGACTAGAGTGTCTTGCGCGCTATAAATACAGGCAGTGTATATTCACACGCTCCACGGTATTTTGACCGTGGATATACGGGACGTTTCCCGTGAATTTAAGGTGATTTCTACCGTGGATATATGGGAGATCGTGGACCCTCAACTTTTACTGCTCAAATTAAACCTAGACAATAAACTAGACACATCGAATAAATTGATAAGTGATATGCAGATAGTAGACTAGTAAATAATTTTCTTACAATATTAATTCGTTGAATACGAATATCAATCTAGATTAACGCAAATAAAAAATGAAATAAATAGTTGACAAATAGTTGATTAAAAGCAAATAAAAGATGAAATAAATAGTTTTCTACATTTTATGTGAACGTTTTCTCAACAATATTCATATTTGTCTAATGGTGTCCGAGTGCAGGAGTGGGTGCTAAAATATAGTGCAGATATTTTTAAGGGTGGTTTCCCAAACGGGGGAGACTCCTAGACCCGACTGGACAATGTTGTCACAACTCGGCTTTTCAATTGAAAACAGACATCATCTTTAGAGACATTTGTCATGTTCAGAGGCCCTAGCACGCCATTTCTCGATCCGCTCTTTCATTTGAGCCCAAAACAACATTCATATCTTGTCTGACATCGCTGCTACAAACTCGGGTCTACAACTCGGGCCTTCAATTGAAAGCCCGAGCTGTAGACCCGACACTGCCTAAATTAAATTGTCCACGAAATGTCAATTTTTTTCCTAACAGTGTATACAAGAAAAAAAACTCTATCCTAACGAGCAAAGAAATGAGATGTTATCGAAACACTTGGGCTCACCCACTCTTTCCCGGGATTGCTCTCAAATTTCATAAATAACATTCTCAAAAGGAAATAAAATCCCTTTCTCCCCTTGGCCGTAGTGAATGCCTCGTTTTTCCTCCTAGGTATTATTCTGTTCTCCGAGTGGAGAGCAGCCAACGGTAGCCTGCTCGTGCTCTTCAATTACGAATCATTTCACGAATAACCAATAGTCAGTCTGCCTATTCCGTACACACAATTTACGGTAACTTTCGCGCGTCTTAGTGAACTCTCACGCGTACGGAAATATAGCAAGGTGTCTCAAGGGGGCACCGCATATGTACACCAGAGAGTGAACCAGGGCAATCCGACTAAGGAAGCGCTGACTGCTTCTTGCTGCTCGCTTTTGCATGCGAAGGAGTAACGAAACTCCCTCATTAAACTCTGGAAATGCTCGCGTTTCAAATTGCAGGAATGTTTTTAATTCCGTGGAAAAACAATCAGCAAGTTGAGTTATTTTCATGGGTAGTCGTTGAATTTTCAGGTTTTTACGCAATCTTACTAATGGACAGACCGATATTTCTCATGGAATTTTCAGTATTCATTTCAAATTGTTTCGAGAATTTCCAGTTTCTTATCATTCTTCATTTTACAAGGGAAATTATTCCACAAGGGAATTTCACAAAATTGCGAGAAAATTCCTTTTTTTAAGCATTTATAATAGATATTTAATAAGAACTTAAACATTCGTTGAAAATGTTCATTGTTTGTTTGTTTTTTCATTGTTTTTTCTCTAGAAATGTCAAAGTTTTATTTTGGAGTGACAAGAAAATTCTGTGCTAAATAATTCCTAAGTGCTTTGAATCTCAAGAACTGTACATTGAAAATTTCTGTTAACAATCCTCAACATTTGAATACAATTTAATCCCACAACAAAAAATTTAATTGCCTCCTGCGGCCATTTTAGCCAAACAATTACCATTATTTCAATTTAACACATAATTTCTCTATCTTTTAGATCGCCTCTCGTTAAAGTCTCAGCTGATAAAAACTCTCCAATTCCAAATTGAAACATGAAAGAAACTATTGAATGGTTTATCTGCATTCCCTCCATTCTCATCCAACGATGAAATTTTATCCTCCCTACAAATAACTGCGCCTCTTCTATTCGTCTCACTCTCTCCATTCATCCATCTCAATCATTTCCCGCAAATGTTGTTGGTAATGGGAAATGAATGAATTTTTTACCGCAAAAGGAAGCCTCCTTGATTTATGATGCTGAAGTTTATTATTGAATTTACATAGATTTTATTTGTATGGAGTGAAAGCTTCGACTAAACATGCATAATGTTGACTCGTCCCCTGCTCATTTCACACCCATTTCATTATTTAATTGATTCTCGTCTTACTACCCGAGCGATTTTAATTACCGCAACTTGAACTTTACGACGAGGTGAGCGCGGACAGGTTGCGGCAGGGGGGCGGGGGGAAAAAAGACATTGTCGATGCTACCGAATAGATTCACTAGTTTAATACATGTATATTTAAACATACACGGGGTATGCGTAATATTCTCGGTTCGTCAATCATCCGTTCTACGAGCGATTAATTCATCTGGCCGGTTAATCGATACGGGGAAGAGCCTTTAATTACCCTGTTTTCGATCTCACTCGCACTTTCTATCATTTTACAACGTTTTATTGATGACACGAGGGTGTGCACCGCAGTTATAGCGAGTTTGTAGATTGTCGGGAGATGGGTTAAATGTACTCTTTAGTGTACATTTCAGTTTTTTCACACTGTAATTGGAGTTTTTTCGTTGGAGGCCTTTTTTTGTATTCTTTTTCGAGGAAATTGATGTCGCGACGGTATCAACTGCAGTCTCGCCCTTGGCTGAGACCACTTGACAGTCTTCCTCGGGTTTTTGACCCAGAGGCCGATTATATCGCAGCAAATTCGGGGATGAGGTTGTGGTGGAAAATCAGGTGGGATATTAAAGTCAAAAATTTTGAAATTTTTACTAACTGTATTGATAGAAATTTTATGGACGTAATAGGAGTAATGGTCAGGAATGTGAAAGACTAAATATGGTGAAATTTCAGAACTCACTGGATATTGAATTAATTGTAAATTCAAGAACACATTCAGCTGAATTTTTCTAATTTGTATGAATTTTCAGGGAATAATTAAACTGATATTTTTCATAACGGAATGTCTTGAGTCTCTCCCCAAAAAACCATCACAGTCACTCAAACTTCACACATAAAAATTACGACTACCAACAGCGATCCCCAGAATTTAAATTTTTATTAAAAAAAAAAAGACTCAAAATCGTTGAAAATTAGAAAGCATTCAGTGATTCAGCCCCGACGCATAATTTCTCCCGAAAATTGGTTACAAATTATCCCCCGTTAAGAATCCCAACCATTCTTATTCAAATCACAAGGGAAATTCCTGGTCGCCCGGGTTGCATTAAAAAATGAGTACAAATTTTTCAGTCCTCCCTTTACATCCCACTTGGATTTTCCCTCTCACTCTTCCTCGTATTACCACATCTTCGTGCCCCCAAAACACTGACGATTCAATCGAGGCCCTTGAATTTCCAGTGACGCCATCTCGCACGAGTGACTGAGTGAGAGCAGACGATAAAGAGAAGTGGATGAGAAAAAATGAAGAGAAATGAAAAATAAGAAAAAAAAATCGTGTGAAGGGCAGAGCCGGGCGGGGGGAGGGAGGGGCGGGGAAGGGGG
>NW_021680845.1:120986-130096 GCF_001412515.2 Diachasma alloeum | reverse complement strand
GAAGGGGGAGAAGGGGAAGAGGACGCGAAGGGAGGGAGTTTTAAAAATAAAAGGAAGAAGGCGAGGTACTCTTCAGGTGGCCCTTTGGTGAGTTGAACGAGCAGGAAGGAAAGGAATCCAAGAGAGAGCGCTACAGAGGAGACAGAAGGAACTCGCGATCGTTGAGGGGGAAGAGAGTTATATAGAGGAGCAACTGATGGAGGGGATTTGTGGATGAAGGGGGGAAAAGAGGAACAAGTACCACGTAAGGCCTACGGCTAGCATGCAGGGAGAACCAGAATGCGCCTCTCTCGCGCCACCACACGCCATCAAACTCAGTGTGGAATACACCAAAGAGAGAGTCTCAGGAGAATCAAGTCGAGCTACAGTCTCACAGTCTCAAGCTGAGAAGCTGAATTCCATGGGGCTCACTCGTGGAGATATACCACTTTTATATTGGAGTTTTACTAGGCAAAAGACGACCCGCGATACAGGGGAAGGGAGGGGGTACCATAAAGAATCTAAAAGGAACGAGGAGACGAAGAGGGGTCAAGAAAATTTTTTAATCGTTTCTGGTCGGAGAATTTTTCAAATTACTCCGGTCTATTTCGCATATTTTCGCAACATTTTTTTGAGCAATTATCGCTCATTGGAGTTGTATACAATGTTTTTCGTCCTTCTGAGGCAGCTCGGGGTGAACAGTTGGATTGTTTGATTCCAAACAGACGTACATGCTAATTAAACTGAACAGGTTTTGGTCAAATTGTTGTTTGATGTTTTCTGAATAAATTAGGAGAAAAATCGTAATGATCGTGTTCGTGCGTATGTGGGCAATTATTAGTAGCAATTTGTAGCCAGAGAAGAAAATGTTGCTGTTCGAAAAAAGAGACTGCCGTTTGTTTTTTTTCAGTTAGAGAATAAACAAAACCATCGGGTCAGGAATTATGTGCAGGGGTTTTATGCAATTACCGGTGCGCATTTTTTTAAGTTTTTGCTGGGGTTATTCATGGGAAGAATTCGTTTAGGTTGGGATTGATGATTTTTTTTCATTGATCTATTGCTCATCATTTTTTAATTAATGATTGGAATTAAAAAATGCATTTTTTGAACAGACAAGGGAGGGAGACTCCTAGACTCACCGGGCAATGTTATAATTATTATAATTTTTCATTTCTGAAGGTTTAGCAAACTTGACGGATGTGTCCCAAAATGTGCAAAACCGCCTCTTTATTGGTGGCCTCGCTAGCTTTAAAAAAACTTGGCAAGGCCCTGAAAAACAACAAAAATACAAACAAGAAAAATTAATAATTATTATAAAAAATACAGGAAAAACTCCCTAATTCTGTTGCAATATGCCAAAGTCGGGCCTTGCCAGCTTTCGGTGCCTCTGGAGGTTCTCGTTGAAAAATAATGTTTTATGGAGTACGAATTGATATGAAACGTTGCCTCAACTCGGAGTAGTCCAAGGGACTACCGATAAGACACCGACGTATCTACCCACGTTATTCTCTCTCTCCGCGTATATATTTCTCTCCCCCGGTGAAAATCCCGTGAATACTGGCATTATTGCCGGCACAACCCACAGAGACTCTCTGTATTCTTACTCGAACCTCAACACTAACCAACAATGCGGCATGAGTTGAACCGAGTAAAAGCATATATACAATCCCACTGGGGGGAGAGTTGCTTGACCGCGCAGATATACGTATAATAAATTTTTTCACTGTTCGTCTTACGCGTGTCATATACCCACGCTGGTTGCGCCTAGCATGGCTTGAAAATTCATTCCTCTTGTATGTATTTATATCCCGTTCATATATACCAAACAGTATCCCCAGCAACTGATTCAACTTTCCCTTCGGAAGCCCACGGGATTGTTGTTTTTTTATTTTTATTATTCCTCTCTCTCTTCTTTGATCGTCATTCTTCAAGAATTTGCCGAGCAAATAACAATGAATAGAGGAGAGAGATTGTCAGATTAAGGAGACAACTTTTTCAACGAGATTTTTCAGGACTTTTTTTTAATCTCCAGTTGTGGGAGAGGAATTTATTTGCTCTTTGAATTTGTCAGTAGTTTATTTTTATATTAATTCTTTATTCGGAGAAGCTGACGTCGTCAAAATCGAATTGTTATCGAGGAGACAACTTTCATTCATTAATTTGATTTTAGAACATCTAATGTTTTTAATTGATAATTACCCATTTGACCATAAAAAAATCAGATTAAACGGTCTTATAAATATATTCATTCATAGCACAAACATCTGCAAGAATTAACGAAAGCAAAATATTTCTTTCATCAAATTCAAAATAATTTACGTCACCTACTTCTCAATCACGAACAATTCCACTCATTTCCGTGGCGGTAATTCCTGTGGTCCTTCGTCAATGCTTCCGAGAACGGAGATAATTTCCATCACGACGAGAATCCAAATTAATTCCAATTTTTACGACAACATTCAGCTTGAAGAAAAAAACCTCTCCGAGGTATCATAAACATTAATTTGATAAAGTGGAGATTTCGAAAACAACTGTATCGAAATGGTTTGTTTTTTTACAACCATAATGAAGTTTTTGTGTCTTTAAAATTAGACCATCTGCGTGACCACAACCTCTTCGATTCCTTCAAGTTTTAAAAGCCCAAAAAAATTCCGTTCGTTTCCCATTATCAACACATCAAGTATCCCATTATCAACACATCAGAGTACAAGATTATTTTTTCCGAGCCCGACATCACCTTTTCCCAAAGGATTGTCCCTCATTAATTTCAACTTTTATGACAACTCCCAGAAAAAAACGTGGGGAAAAAACGGGAATGAGAAACGACTCAACTTACCTGTTCACCCTAGTAGTTTTCCATAGATTAAAAAATTCATCTCATAAAACTAAATATTTTCCAGGTATTGAATTAAAATGAGTTTTTTTTCCAAATTCCGATTCTTTCATTTATGATGCACCACGATTTCTAGAATCTCCATTTATTTTTTTTCTCCGGAAGTCTTGGATAATTTATTTACACTGCTGGTAATGATATCTCCCACTACGGTATTTACATTTTTCTTTGTCAACAGAAGGTGCAATACAGGGAGAAAAGTTTTCCGAAAAAATCTGAGGGACATCTCCTCATTTTTTCCGAGGATCAAAATTCCGGTCACCTCGATCCCGCGGACTCCTTACCCCCGAAAAAATTCCATTCATTCCCTCGGCATCAGTAACTACCCCCCTGTCCCATCATCAACACCTCCAACTACAAGATAATTCTCCACTGTCCTCCCCCCCCCCATTTCCCAAATGATTGTCCCCCATTAATTCCTATTTTTATGACAACTTCCAGCGGTGGAAAAAAAATGCGAAAAATCCACAGAAATGAAGAAAGAATTAACGTGTCGCTCGATTACGTGTATATTCCTGGGTTGCACACCCACGCTGTATCTGAGCGGCCGATGGGAGAGAGCCCATGTAGACACCAACAGACACAGAGTGGAATTCCGGGTCGGCTTATTTCGACCGCAAAAGACACGTAATCGGGCCGAGGGGATTTCGCTCGAGGAAATTCCAATCGGGACAATTTTTTTTATATTCAATTGCCGTCTTTTTTCCAATGTTTCAGTTTCTCGCTATCTTAATTCCCCGAGTCACTGGGCGAATGTGGCTTGTAGCCAGCAAAAAGAGATAAAAAGAATAACCCGGGGTAAATAAATAGAAGCCGAATGAAAATTCATCATTTCCAATCGGCTGATTCTGGTCTGACGCCCTGGCGCACGTTACCGAGGGCCTCCGATCGTAACGGCTCGGCTAATCGCTATGTCGACACCCTCGTTTTCTTGATTGGCCGGTTTTATCGTTTTATCGACGTGCTCATTCGATTGAAATCAATTGCAATTATAACGCCTAGTTTCCATGTGCCCTTTTGCCTCGTGTTTATCAACAATAACACACCCTCCCGCACTGGGGCAATACAGAATACAGAATCCCGTTCAAACAGAATAAATTCCTGCAAACTCGTTCTTTTCACTTCTCACTTCCCCACAAATGAAGATTTATTTCAACATGATATTACAATCATTTGCAATAAATCATGAATTTCAATTAAACTGGGGAATTGAATTCTGAAGAAAGGGGTAATGTTTTGATAGGCGGCATTAACTGTTGTGCGACCCAGCTGTTCTCCGACATTGGTTCATCAATAAACAATTGATTGATGGTGAACTCGGGTCGAATTGCCCCGGCTGAGTCAATTCAATTCACCGAGGGTTCAGGGGCGAATTATATTTTTTTATCCAAGTGATCTTTTCTTCACTTTCTTTTCATGAGGCTCAACGGGGCCCAGTGAGACGAATACTGCAGCGTTAAAATCCCGGCGTAGCCGGTAGCATCGGCGGCCCTCTTTCAATTAATAACGTGATCATAGGTTGTTAGGTACCTTCGCCAGACGGGCTGCCCTCTTTTCCCCTCTTACGTATATATATTTTGCTTTATTTTCTTATTTTTATTCTCTCGTGACTTTTTTTTACGCTTCTCTTTGCCCTTTTTTTCTCTCTTTCATTGACCATTCTTGTTGGACTCAGTCATGTTCGGCGTTTTTTTATCGGGAGAAAAGACGAATTTAAAATTTTATTCAGATTGCCAACATAAAAATTAAGGGGAGGGTGGAAATTGAGGGGAAAGGGCTTTCGATTTTAAACTCTCTTGCACATCTTATTCTGTGCGTCTTAATTGGAAGATTTGGGTTCGTCATAGTCGTGAGCTTTTTATTAATATCAATTGATTAATTAATTAGAGGCTTTGAATTGATTTTAATCAAAAGCTCATTCATTTTAAAGCTGACGGTATTTTTATTTTAACTACAAACTCATCAGCCCTGATTATCCGTAAATTTCTCTAACACGACAGGATTATGAGAAAAAAAATGTTAAAGATTAGAAAACGGCCTGTTCTCTCCTACTAATTCTCAAGATATCACACGAGTATTTTTTCCATTCACTCTTCCTCCTTCTTTTCTCTACTTCATTGACCATTCCCGTTCCTTCACTCACGTTCACCATTTTTTTCTCCCCAGAAAACTTGAATTCAAAATTTCATTCAAATTGCAAACATAAAAATAAAACGATAAGATAAAAATACAAAGAAAATGACACCACTAACGTTATAAAACATGAAAATATTTACTCCCTGGTTACCGGGCGCATTGGCCAGTCGCTTGTGTAAACGAAAAACGCATGGTTTTCGTTGTGCGAGTGGGAGAGAGAGGGCAGCGTTGGAAGACAGCGGAGGAGATACTTTTAGCGATGGGTTATAACACTCGTAACCCGATGCCACGGCTAATTAGCTCGGGGATGCGTGTCGTTCTCTCTTCAAGAGGACAGGGACTTGTACTTTTTTGAATATCCTTCAGTTTGTCCTCGGGTATGTGATGTTGATGGGCATCCTCAGGAGGGATACTCGAGATACACTGCGGTCTTCTCCCACAGTGAGAAAGAAAAATTCATTCCGCAGACGAGAGTGGCTGGTGCCCTTTTGCTGCGACACTTTGTCGGCTTCGTCCCGTGTCCTCGTGGCTTTCGCTTTTCAATATTTTTGCTCCATTTTTTGGGGGAGGGGGCGGAAAAATATTTCGTGAGCTCAACCTCGTGATGAGGGGGGGATTCATTTGATTTGGGAAGGAGTAAAAACGAGGGGATTGCTTGAAGAGGGACTTGAAGGGGTTGGGAATATACTGCTGGGACACATTTGAAATTGCGTGGATAGTTCAGTGCACTGTTCAAAATTTTCCTCTTAAATTTCCGGTAAGAGTCTTGGAAGTTGCTAACAAGTAACATTTCTACTGAAATTTCCAGGAATTGACATTGAAAATTCAGAATTTCATGGAAAAATTCGTGGGAATTCTAAATTTTAGTTCAATTATTAGAGAAATCTCTCCTTGAATTCCGGATTCCTCTGAATTTTCAGGGAATACCTTTCGAAAATTCCGGGAATTTGGCAGTGAATATTTATTTTCACTTGAAAACTCATGTAAATTGCCGGTGAAAAATGGGACTTTACTTGAATTTTCAGAGAAACTTGAAATTCCATTGACTTTTTCCCCTCAAATCGAATTCAAATTCAGAACATTGAAAATTTACATACAACTGTTACTTAATTTTTGGTTAATTGTGGGTGTTCGCAGTGTAGACTTTTCATTTTTTCCCGTTGTATAATCCCTCAAGTACGAAGTCCATATACGTATATGGACCCATCAGTCTGTCCTGCAGGCCAGAGTCCCTATACTATAGAGACCCTTAACACGCTATGCCATTTACCGCCCGGTCGTAAGGACAGTTTAGGCGCTGAAAGCCCTGTACTTAAGGTGATGAAATGGTTTCCAACCTCCCAAATTTACAATTTTAAACAATTGGAAAACGTAAAGGAACCTAAATATGTATATAAAGTTTTATAAAATATTTGATGAATAAAACCATCGCAGCGTCTGATAACAAAGCGGGGTTCTTCACGAAAAATAGTACACTGTCAATTTTTTTTTGTAAATTAAGCAATAATTGCATTTTAATTCTCAATGTTATGAATTTGAATTCAGTTTAAGATCAAATCGCTCACGGAATCCCTCGTGCAGCTTGGAAATTCAGGGAAATTATTGCTTGAATTTTCAACATATTTACTAATTTCCATTCTCATGTCGGTCAACTGATTTTTCAACAACAAAATATATAAAAATTTCGTGTGAATGAGTGAAAATTGAAAACTCCAATTGTTGAAAATTTCAAGATTTTTGACTTGAAATTTTAGAAGTAATTTTCTAAAATTAGTTAGATTTATTAAAATAGGAAAATTCAATTAAAATTCACAATATGTTTCATTTGATGTTACGTTCCGTGAGTGCCGAACTGCATTTTTTCGTTTACAAATGAATAAAGAGGCCCATTTCGCCCCGAGAAAAAAATGTCCAAATTACGCGAATGTCCTCAAACATTCAACCACTTGAATTACCCCAATTGTATCATTAAAAATCCCATTTTGCCCCAGCCTGCTCTATTTTCCATCGGTTGCCGTGCCAAGCCGCTGCTCCGGTTATTTGTATCAATTTCCAATGTTAAATATCTCCGGTAGTTACGAAATTAGGGTTCCCCACCCGCCCCAGACTCCCATAAATTATCGAAAACACAGTCTCCCAAATACGTCTGCAAAAATCAACTCCGGAAATTCGATCGACCACGGGGCTCTCATAATACGTCCCCCGATAAATGCGATTATTCATACTCTACCCATACCCCGATCCTATCTCCCATAAAACTCCCCTCTGCCCACCGCGACTTGAGCCCCCATCTTCACTCCTTTCATCTCTTGAACTCTTTCTCCCTCTGTGTCTCACTCCTTTGAAAACGGTATCGCCAGCCTCGATCGAGATAGGTATGCGCCCTCCTCCACCCATATAGACATTTCTGCATGGCCAGTCTGTTCAGCCGCTGCGCATTTCTCCTCACCTCACCCACCTCCCCCCCATGTCCTACCATTGCCAATCCCCGTAAGGCTTTATTCCCTCTTTTGAATCGCCATGCGCGCGCATCACCGACGAGATTTCTATCTGTCATCGAAGCACGTCACTTCGTGAGTTGAGTTTTTCCACCTACGTAGAAATATCCAGTAAATTGTTGAAGTTGTACGTCAAATTTCGATCTTGAAGCCGATTGAGAATGAAAATATATTGTTAGGAAATTGCACCTAAAATTTCTTGTCAAAAATCTTCAATTCTTTAAAAACGACTAATTCACATCTAATTCCCACGTATTTTGTTATTTATAAATCAGTCAATACCTGAAATATTCAATCAAATTGCAAGATTAAATTTTATTCGATTTATTGAAAATTCACTTGAATGTAACTTTTTAATGAAAATTTCTAACAATCCATTTTTGTTAATTCAAAACAGAATAATTCCTTCCGTTTATGGACAAATTTTGGGGTATTTAACCCTGACGAGGGTTAATTTCTCCCAGGCTCATTACGGGAAAAATTATTTGACAATCTTAATTAACAGCTCTTTATATTTTTCAATAAAAAACTTCGCATTAACTTCAAGGCTTTCACTCATCTTGATTAAAAAATATTAAAAATAATTTTAATTAGCACCTTTTCGAATTAAACCGTAATTATTAGCCCTGATTAAACGCTGTTCCTCAAGCACCGAATGGTCCGACTGAATTTGGCCGCGTTGGCTGCCGGCAATGGGACTGTAACTACTGCACGGACTCATGAACGGCGGACTCACTGGCGTTCGAAAAATTCCGCCGTCACTTAACGTTTTTGACATAGATCGGCATCAATAATGACTTTCTTAATATTATGAGAAATTGCGGCTTACAATAATTAAGTTTTTACTTATCTCCGTCTTCACTGAAATTTGAAAAATAATCTCATAATTGGTCATTTTAATTTCTCAATTATTAGTTGATAAAATAATTCGGAATCTGAATATTTAAAGTGATGGTTAATTTAATAATCAAAAACTTGGCGAGTAATATTAACAATTGACTCATTCAAAATTTAACTGTAATTAAAAATTACAATTATGCCGATGTCTGGTTTTTGACATAAAAAAAGTTCAAGATCAAAGAATAAACCGCATGAGATCGATATAATTGCAGAAATAGTTGAATTCCACGCTAAATCGCACGCAAGAGAACAGGTTTTCTACATCTAAAAATAAAAAACTCTCTGCATTCCCGAAACTATTTCGATAAAATGAACCTTCTCTTCTTCAATTCATCATCAAATTTGTTCCCCTCACACGACTGAATTTTCAATTTCCCTAGCAATATCCTCTCAAAATCCCCAGAATCAATCATTTTAGCCTGAATAATCCCCTGACATTTCCCGGTGACATCAAAGCTGAAACAACGCAATCAATAAAACTAAAAAAGCCGCTCAAATAAAATAAAGAAGCCCATGAGAACACTCGGAGGACTCTCTCCCGGGGCCCTCTTCCTCCTCGAAAGAATGGGACTCACTTCGTGCATGACCCAAAGAAACCCCCGCTGGGCCCTACTCGATCCGATCCGCTGATCCCCGACAGAGCTGACGGAGATACCATCTTCCTTTACCTTTGGCACAACTCTCCCACTCCCCCCCCCCCCCCC
>NW_021680845.1:79104-120692 GCF_001412515.2 Diachasma alloeum | reverse complement strand
ACCTCCTCTCCCCCCAATGCGCCCGCGCAGACCGCCCCCTTTTCATACGTTACATTCGAACAGTTCCCGTGTCTCTCCCTCTCTCGATATATACCACACCCGGCCGTTTGACCCCTCGTTACTGGATTACCATCATTCTTGTCCAGTTATTGTCCAGGCCGGCGGATTTCAGCCACCGGTATAACCCCCAGGGTGGGCCGCCAATCGACAATCGACAACGGGTTGAAAATAAAATTAACGAGAAATGAAATAGCTACATGGACTTGCAGTAATTAAGATATTACATTATTATAATCGAAAAAGTGGTGTCTTCCAGACGTCCGGATTTAAGACGTTGGACACAAAAATGTGTCTTATTGGATAATTTCGTGATGACTAAAATTTTGAGTGTTTTAAAATGAGATTTTTTGGTTAAAAACGAGACGTTTGAAAGACAAAACATTTTCATGTCGTGAAATAGAGTCACTAAATCTGGAAATTTTTTTCAGCCACCGGTATAACCCCCAGGGTGGGCCGCCAATCGACAATCGAAAATTTTCTGCGAAAATTCAGGAAAATCCAGAGAAACATTGAAAATTCATGTCATTTTATTCCGGAATATTCCTAAATATTCATCCACTGAAAACTCATGAATTTCCGTGGATTCTACTTAAAACTTTGAATTCCATGACAATTTTCCCCAAATCCGATTCAATGTCACTCTCTGAGATTTACTATAACACCTTCCATGGAATTTCAAAAAATTTCTAGCAGTGTAACCGAGCCGTCATGTAGAGACATTGAGAGTGAAAGCATAGCACATCCATCCCTCCCTCATAATACGTAGAACGTATTACGACCGAATAATCGATTTGTACCGCACTTGCAATTGACCCCATTACACCCCATAAATTTGAAACAAAAGATCTTCGCGTAAGACCCCGAGAACGTCTAGAATGCACATATCCCGATGTACTTATTTGAATCGCTAAAAATGAATTCAATTTGACGACACAAACGCCTATTTTTCTACTGCGTCAGGTCCCAGGCACGATAACATCGAATGAGAAGCTAAAAAATTATGTAAATCATGTCCCTTCTCACGAATAACATTGATATTTCGAAAACCACGACATACCCGCCGATTCCTCATGCGTTACGCTTCTTCCTATTGTCGACCGCAAGATCCCGCAGCCCCCGCCTCAATTAAATCCAACGGTCACCCGAGCAATTTATAAATAACAAAACTATGATCACGCATCTAAACCATTCAGCCATTCGGACTTCAAGTACACGATTAATTAATCCCGTTTCCAAGCGTGTCACGCCCTCTCCCTTTCGCTCAATCACTCGACCCCCCACTCCACCAGTTGGAATAATACACCGTGTCCTCTGTGTGTCGTTCGTCTTTTCTCAGCCGGTGGCGAATGAATCCACTGGTTTGTCCTGGGCCACCGCCGATACCATCTCGGTGAGTTGACAAATGTTTTGGGGTTGGTTAAAGAAGAAAATAAAAGCAGAAGGAAAGGGGAAAATAAATAATAAAAAAAATATATTTCGAGAGCGCATTTCTTTGACCGATTGATCACTCGATTCTATCTTGATATCTTTTATCCCTCCACATATCTCTTTTTTGACGTTTTCCTTTTTCAATGGTGATATTTAATTTTAAATGTCACATTGGAATGTGTGGGTACGCTTGTCGTTATCAGGATTTTTTTGTGTTTATCTGGTCTCGAGAATTTTTTTTTTCAAACTAATTGGATTAGGGGATGACTTGTGATGATTTAGAGGAATTTAAATTTGTAATGAGGGAGTGTTTCGCCTTCTTAATGTCGCTATTTCTCGCACTAACTAGAGCTCCATTGTGCTATTCTCGTGGAAACCGTTAAAGAGCGCTGTTTCAATCTAGCGTTTTAACATTTATGAGAATGAGATTGTTATTCATTGTAGTCATGTCTGATGTTGCTGTGGCGTTAAGAAAATTCCCTTTTCCCACGAGTCGTTTCAAATAGATATGGAATACAATTGTGTACGTTCCGGACGTAATTCCAGGGAGAGCACGTAGTTCGGGGGACGTCGCGTGGCCTTCGGGGCTTCTTCATCGCATAAAATCAACGATAACGTGACCGTTGAGTAAATGAAGGACTTGCTCGATGGATTCGCAAAACGATTTTCAATCGATTTTCTCACGATGCAAAAATGAGGGTTAACTCCGTTGAATAACCTCGGGAAATCATTACAAATGAGACGTTGGGACTTGCCATTGTTGTAGTGTTTATTTCATTGAGAGTATTTTTCTATTTGATTACGTGGACGATAGCCGTTGAATAATCTCAGAAAATAATCCCAAGTAGAACTGTTTGAGGGACAAATGTTGGAAATTTTTTTTATTGATGAACTGTTTTCCTTAAAATTTTCCTGGAAAATCGGAAATCCAAAAAATTTACAGTTCCATATTATAAAATATTTAATTCATCAGCAATTTAAAACTTGTACACTGTCAATTTTTTCCCTAAATCCGATTCAATATCTCTCTCATGGGATTCGCTTCAATATCTTCCCTGAAATTTCCAACAGTGTAAAACGAAAATTTTTTCAAAATTGAAGAGTCGGAAAATCCATGGCCACCCCTGGTTTCATCGCCTCGAAAGGGGAAAATTTCCCTTTCCATTTGAAAACATCCTAAATAAATGTTAAACGGAAGCTAAAACATACCCATCTATTTACTCACTTTGTCCCCCGCTAAATGTACACACTCCTATACCTATATAAACCGGGCGTTAATTCAACGCGGCGACGTGCAACCACCGTTGATATGCCCACCCCGATGAACCGGACTGCAAATCAACCGCGTGATGATGAAACGGCCAACGTGGAAACCGGAATTACGCGATCCATGGAGCCCCATGCACACACACCCACACACACACATACACACACACACACACAGCGAGTGGAATATACTCAACGAGGGTATATATTTCCGTCTCACTTACTCACTATACCGAGTATTTTATCCTTTACACTTACCTTTTGGCTTGGCGTGTATGAGCAACGAGCCGCGCTGTACACTCTTGCGGTTCACTCGTTGACACCCATCCGCATGTATGTGAATATGTCCTGTATATAGACCCCCCACATGGAGACTGGAATGTGACTTTAAAGCCGATGGATTTACATTAATTACGATTAATCAGGCAAAAAACCGATTTTACATGAATTTTTTGAGATCAATGATATACGGTGCTGGGAATTCGCGGATTTTGACGAATTAATTGGGGGGAGAGGTGACACACAGGTGGATGGATTTAATAATTTTTTTTTTGCCATTTTTTGGATGATAATCGATAATAATCGATGGCGAATTCTGATTTTTAATAAATGAAATATTTTTTAGAAGTTATGAGCACGATAAAAATATACATGAGTTAAATATATTTATGATAGATCCAAGAATAAAATATACTTGATTCAAGTATATTATATTTAATACTGAATGGGGGGATGGGTATATCAATTCGGAGATTATTTTTTCGTATCAGGCTGGAGCTAAGGATTACAAAGTGGAGTTTAAAAATTCAGGGGCAGAATATTTAGGTCAAACCATTAGGGCTAGGATATAAAAGTAAAAAAGTGGTAAAAAAGTGTCTGAATTTTCAATGAAGTGAATATTCAAGAATATGTCTCCCTGAAATTCAGTTTTTACAGATTTTTTCACCAAATCATAAATTTTTAAAGCCGAAATCCTCTGAAATTTCAGTGGAATTGTTACGTGATAAAAATTTCCAAGAAATGTACCTGAAATTTTAACCAAAAAATTTAACAGTAGTATTTCTAAGAAATCCCATAAAACTCGCACAAGCAGAGCTGAATATCACGCAATTTTTAATAAATTTCAACAATATACCATTTACGATTTTTTCAAATTTGATGTGAATTGGAAATCACCTGGGAGAAACCCCAAATAAATGATAATAAAAATCACATTGTTGTTCTAAAAATCTAAAGATTTTTACTGTGAACTATGCTCACGTAAAAAATCTGAGACACCCTTCCCATCTTCGCCACAACTCAATTTACTCAAATAAAAAAAATCAACAAAATAAACTGAGATTTACCCTCACAATAAAATAATCCAAAAACTCCCAAAATTCAATTATTCAATTACTAAACACATGGATAAACAATTAATAAAATAATTATCACACAGGGTGGAGCGGGTGTACCGCTCACAAGCGAAAAAAATCCCAAGGTTGTCGAATATTTTGTCCCAAAGAATGAATGAAAAGCCATAAATCAATACTTTGTATTTTTTTACGACTTAATAAACATAACTCCATGTCACTGTCCCCCTAAGAAAGTAACGAATAAAACACAGGCATAAAAATCCTTTAGAACATGTAGAAGGAATTTTGTGCCCAAGAGCTCCTTAAGAGAACCGAAAACCCCATCTTCACTTTTTTTTTCATCTCCGCAAAAATGTTTTTTAGAGCTCTATAAAAATGACAAGATGTCATTCTCGTCCTTTTAAAAATGAAGCCGATTCGGATCTCTCCTCTTCATGTATCACTTCCGCGATCTCCGTGACTGTGGAAAAAGGAGAAAATGAAGTGGCGGTGGCGGTGGCGATGCGGGAGTGAGAGAGAGAGAGAGAGAGAGAGTGCGAGCGAGAGGGGAGGGGAGGGGATCCTTGAGCCGCGCAAGAGTCGGCGCCGAGCCGATTACCAGTGAGGATCAGGCGTCGTTTCCACCACGCTCCACTCACTGTGCTGGAGCTCTCTCTGATGGTGGTGGCACACCAACCGGTTTTCCCTTAGCCAACAGAGACAGAGACTCAAGCAAAAGTAGTCAAGAACCCCGCGTGTGCGCAAGTTTTATACCACCCGATCATTTTTTTTTAATTCTCTCGAGCCCTCGTTTCTCCTACATATCCGATTCATGCGCGTGTTGGTTATGCCGGAGATCGAATCATTAACGAGAATCAAATATCCCCCTCCCCCCCGGTTTTCATTCTCATTCCCCGTGCAATTCACAAATTTTTGTCGAAACCCCCTCACAAATAGATAAAAATCACCCGAAACGAGCCAGGAATTCACTCATTCCTCACTAAATTAACATGGAGACGAGTCAATAAATCGATCGGATTTTCGAGGGAATATTCTTTAATGTCTCGTTCCGTAGGTTTTTAATTAGTCCTATAGGAACTCGTAAAGCATGATGAGGGAGAGAAAAAAAAACAGGAAAAAAAACAATAAAATCATTAATATTGAATTAATGATTTCGGTTTCACTTTATTGCCCGTGCTCGGGCGACAAACGATATATGTTATAATATTTCGTTGATCATCCCGATGAGATAAGATTGAAATACACGAGTCAAGACCGACATTCGCCTCTTTCCCCCCAGCCCCTGACGTCCTAAGCCCACTGTGGAATTCGGGACTCACTTTGGGACCCTCGATCAATCGTTTGGGCGTTCCGTCTCGGGGGCCCCACCTCCCCCTCCCCTCCCCCCAGCCCCTCTCGCCTTCTTTCGCCGTCTACCGTACCCCACATGTATACACAAAACATATATAAGACACGGTGGAACTGCGCGAGAAGCAACAGGTGCCGTTTAGAGGGGTTCTAGGAACAGCTACAGATGTCTTGGGTATTTGGAAATAGGGGGGAAAATCTTTTTTTTTCTAATCATTCGATAATTGAACAGAGTGGAACAATCACTGGCTCCACTAATGAGGGAAATTTCTTGGAGTTTACACCATGAAAAATGTGGACAGGGAAAGGAAATGTAGAAATGAATACCACAAACTCACTTATTTGGAATAAATAAACAAATTTCTTAAAATAAAAATAGGGAATTTATAAATTAAAAACATTTGGACTGAACACATTCACAAGGAATGAATTAATTGAGGGATTTAATTGAGCCATTGTGTGAGGTAATATACTTTTAATAACAAAGAAGTAATGAACTATATTCAGATGAAATTATAAATGTTGAAATATCGAGAATCCAGGAACAAGAATGTTCTAAATCTAAAAATCTAACAGTTATGACCTCAAGAACGGATATTTCCTTGAGATAATTTGATTTATGTCCATTCATGATTCAAAAATGGCGATCTTGGAAGATTACGACCACTTCCTATAAATGATTTATGGAGAGTCAGTTGCTCACCCTGAATACTCTATTTCAAAACTGTAAAAAAATTACGCGTATTAAAAATTCGACCAGAAATCCATTTGCCGCGGAAAAAATTGATTTCCGAAAATTTTAATGACTGCTATTATTTTCTCCTCTGAAAGAAATGTCAAAAGAGAAAGTCATTCCTCTTGAAATGGTTTTTTATTTATTTAAACCTCTTAAAATACGGTGTGAATAACGCTAATGATCCATTAATTTCTTAAAATTTTTCCCACGCAATTTGATTGACAAATTGACAATTATGAAATTAAAATTAACAAAATTGTTCTTGAAATCACAACACTGTTCTTGATTGAAGATCAGCATGACACGGCAACTTGCAGCTACTATAATTAAGGAGGCAGATAAATTTCACCACAACGGAAAAAAAGCAATCGGCTATTGCCCAATAGTCGCCCAGATATTAGACAAAAGAATTTAATCAAATAGAAAGTCTTTCATCTCTATCTTAAAAATTTCTGGCACAACACGATTCTCTTCATCCGATCTAGGGTGAAATTTCCCTTGGCAAGCTTTCATGTCATCGTGTTCTCGGCGAAGTGAATGTGAAAAAATCCATTGTTCGGCGGCAACAAATTGCACGGAGGGCGATAATTACCGAGAGGAAGACATTTTCTCTTTTATGGTTCAATATGGAGCTGGCCGAGAGGGAGGGGAGGAGAAACGAGCGGATAATGGCTGCACCGTAGAAAAATCGTGATAAATATTTTTCTCCTTATAAACTGAAGCAATTTACGTAAGAGAAATATATGGCATGTGTCACGTACGTCTAATTGCATAATTAGAAGGAAAATGGGGGGGAAAAAATTAGTCAGGCGCTAGTTTTTTTTCCTCTGGTGTAACTGCCTTTTGGGAATAAATTCATTACGTCGATCTGAGGTGGAGAAGAAAAATATTATTATTAATATTTTTTAATATATAAAATATAATGCGTAATTTATTAAATCAGATGGGGAATAAATTGTTGAACTTATTGACGTGGACATTATGCGTTGAGTGTGTCTGCAAAAACCTTTTTAAATATTTTTTATTATGTAAAAAATGAATGAAAAAAAACAAAAATTAATTCTAAGTTATTACAATTCCGGTATTGTTCCAAGAGTTGAGTGATTCAACCATTTTTAACGACTTTATCCCTTTTTCACTTCCGAAATAGCTAAAAATAATCGTCCCAATCAGCCTGGACACATTTCTTCACATTTTCCAACTAATTAAAAAGCTAAAAAATTACATAATTAAAAAAAAAGTAATAATTCTCCGAAAAAACGTTTCTTCACATTTCTCAACTAATTAAAAAGGTAAAAAATTACATAATTGGAAAGAAAATTGTCATTAAAAAATTAGTATCAAGCGCTAGTTCATTCCCCAATGCAATTGCCTTTCAGGATACATTGATCGGGTCGATCTGCCTGTGGAATGCGCAATTTATGAAATCAGTTTGAGAAAAAAACATGTTCAACTGATTAATGTGGAAATCACAAGTTTAATGTGTCTGCAAAGAACTTTAAAAAATGACTTCAATGTCAAAGCAACTTTGTTGCATTAACTGTGTCTTACCACGATGGTATACAATAACGTGTGGTTACCATTTATTTTTTACCAGTCAAATAAATATCCGCGGAAAGTTAAACTCTTGAAATGGATGGGGTTTGAGATAAAGCGCTCGAGATAACGACCGCCTTATGTGTGTGTATCTCGTTATTTCCAATGCACTGTTACTTCTCTACCCCGTGTGCACGTGGGGTTTTTTTATCCTCCTCCTTCCTCCCCTCCCCCCTCTCCCCACCCCATCCCCCTTTAGCCGAAAGATTTCAACGCAGTGTAAAGCGAAGAGTCATTCCAAATCGCGATTCACGTATTACCTCCTCCTGTCTCACGTAATCGAGCGAAGTAATTATACGAATCCGGCAAACGTTTTTATACGGCGAGTTGTGGAGTTCATGGCTGAATTTTTCTTAATACAGAAGTATTAGTGTCGTGACTGGTTAATGGATGTTATTAACAAAAAAGTCGGAAAGATTGGATGGGGTTACACCATTCCAATGGCTCATTGAATATTTTTTTTCAGTGATTGAAACAGTTGTCAAGGATAAATCAAGAAAAATTAACTAATTAAGGGGAGAAATTATCCCGAAATGAGTTTTTTTCGTCGATTCAGGAATTCTTACAACGCTTGGAGACATTTGTTGTATATTCTTCTAGATTTTTATCCGATCAGATGGAAGGAACGAGCAAAGAAGTTGATGCTTCAAATTCAACATTTGGGGTTTTGGGAATTGAATGACTTATTTTGTATATTCATTTACATTTTCATCATTGGAAAGGAATTAATAATATTTTGACAGCTGGGGTCGACACTCGTGGGCAAAGTGTTCTTTGGCCCTCGCGAGGGTGGCACTGCACACCTCCCATGTACTGTTAGAAATTTTTTGAAATTTCATAGAAGATATTATAGAAAATCGTATTAAGGAAAAAAATGGTTATGAAATTTCGAGTTTTAAGTTTTCCCCTGAACTTTCCTGATTTGTATTGAATAATTCAACAATTTTTAACGACTTTACCTCCTGCTCACCTCCTAAATTCCCAAAAATATTCATCCCAGCCAGCCCGATCGCTTCGCCTTCCCCGAAAAAAGTTTCTCCACATTTTTCAACTAATTAAAAAGGTCAAAAAATCTGAAGGCTGGATGAATACAAAACAAGGAAAAAATTCACCGAAAATTCGATGATTTACCATTGCTACCGGCTTCAATAAATATTTATAGAAATCGCGTGACCGAGTATTTTGGCGCGGCGCAAGAGAGCGCCAACTCTTGCGTGACCGAAAAAAATATTCTTTTGCCGGGCGTAATTCACTCGCGTAATAAATAAGGTCTCGTAGTGAATTCCCGAGTGGTTAAAAAAAATCCAACTAGAGTGGAGAAAGAATGATGCAGAGTTGGTGTTGAGAATGAGCACAAAAAGGCCCCTAGAAACTGAGAAAAAATTCCGAACAAAAGATCCTGCTACGATAAATAAACACGAAAAAAGAACCGTGATATATCAATGCGCAATTGATTAATCATATCTGTTATCCCCGATGTTAATTCAAACTTGAATCTCGCGTGTGTGCACAAATAATCAGCAAAAATGAGAGATAAGGGTCTTGAATGGGTGCCCGTAGTGGGGGGATATTGGGTGTTTCCGTACCCACTACTTAATTCATTTTCTTATTACGACGTTGAATAAAATGACGTTAAATTTGATTACAGGTTCGTGTAACGGTCCTCGACAAAAACGACGTGGCACCCTCTTGGATGCCGGGACCGTGGCGATTTGAGGTGTCTGAGGAGGCGCCACCGGGCACAGTAGTCACGATATTAAAGGCCCTTGATCCTGATACAATTGGCACCCTCAGATACACATTAGTATCGTTGAATAAAAAATCACTGATTGACGAAGAGGATTCAACGCACGACGTTGATACCGGCGAAGTGGAGAGACAATTTCGTTTGGACGCTGTTACCGGACAGTTGAGACTCGTCGAGGCACTTGACAGAGAGACCCAAGAGAAGTATGTACTGAGGGTTCGAGCCGACGATGGAATTCAACACACCGATATTAATCTAATTGTCCAGGTAAGGGAAAAAATCAAATTAAAAAGCCCCTCACAAATAACCATCAGAGGAACAATAGCTAATATCCTAGCTGAATTTATCTCGTACTGTCTGCAACATCTCTTCCCTCTCCTCCTCCTCATCTTCCCCCTCGAGAAAAACTCTCCAACCCTCTTCTTCCCATAACTCAAGGACTTAACTCCCTTGAAGAAAAAAAGTTGAACGGTAAACCCATCACAAATTACGAGTTACCCATGGTCACCTCTAATACCCCCGGCATCCCCGTGTCTATTCGTATACGGCTAGAGCAGGAAGTCGCGCGTGACCTCTCGGTTGATCCCCCTCGGGGTGCGAGGAGTCGCGTGGGTCGGGGAGTACTGGAGGATCGTGTGGTTGGCTTTGTGAGAGACAGCAAAAATATTCAGTTGTTTCTCTCACACTCGGTTACCCTCGTACAAAGGCTGATACCGAAAAGAGTAAATAAATTTTAAGGAGCTCATGAGGACCCTTCGATAATCCGTAAAAATAGTTTTTATGGGGTTTAATGAAACTCTCTCACCAGTTTGTCATGGCATTTGTTTCAATTCGCGACTTTCCCTGTAGATCTTCATTTCCAAAAATTTCCGGAAAAGAAAATTGACGCACCTCCGAATACGACGAGTCGCGTGGGTCAGGGTACCGGAGGGCCATGCGCGATTGCCATTGCGAGCGACAGCAAAAATAATCAGTCGTATCCCCATACAGAGACAACCGGCGAAAAACCCAAATAAATAGTCTTTTAACGAGCCCATGAGGGCCGTCCGACAATCCGCAAAAATAGTCCTCATGATGTCTAATGGGTTGAATTCTTTGGGGGGCCCTGGGGGGCATATTGCCCCCCTCTCTCACTCAGCCGCCCGGTGATTTTTCGTTTCTCTTAAAAGGCCGAAGGAATTCACGAATCATAGCTCGCACTCTCTCAGCAGCATCCGAATCCGGCGAGTCCGAGACAGACACCCGACATATTAAGTCCACCTTGGAATTCTACTCTACCTTTATACCTTTGTCGATCATCCACGTTTGGGTAGGCCTGCGCTCCTCGTTCGTTCCTTGAACCGTTCACCTCTTCCATCTTGAAGAATACACGGCCTCCCCATGGCTCCTCTCGACCGGTATCCATCAGGTACCTGTGCTAGTTTTTGTCCAACTATACCAAACGTCGTCAAGTGTCCCTCTTCCCCTCGGCTCGTCATTCCTCCCTCCACTTCATCATCCTCTTTTTATCATTACGAAAGTTCTTTTTGTTGCGACCCATCCTTGCATCGAACAAACCGTATGGCAACCGTTTTCATTACAGTATCACGTACAAGTGAAGACTGTTAATCGGAAATGCCCCCCCCCGTCAGCCTAGAGAATAACGGTCAAGCCCACTTCTGTGCCTCGTAGTCTATCACAATTGCAGGATTGCGGTGCTATCGGTGGATTAATGGGAAATATGGATTTACTTTTTGCTTCAGGTGACCGACACCAACGACAATGCACCGGTCTTCCAGTCCATGGCTTACTCCTTTGATGTACCTGAGAATGTACCCAGGGGCAGTCGTGTTGGACAAGTTGTGGCTGTTGATGCTGATGGAGATGGGGACAATAGTCGCATCAGTTATGCACTCATTTCCGACTGGGCGAATGATGTTTTCTCGCTGAATCCCAGTACTGGCGTCTTTACGCTTACTTCTAGTCTTGACTATGAACAGGTGAGTTATTTTTTTTATGAATTGAGAATATTTTTTTTATTTTAAGACTATTTTTGCATTTTTTTGTCTGCTGAACTGTAAGATAATATGGAAGTTCTTCGATGAATTAATAGGACAGACAGAAATTTTACGAGGAAGTCCGGCAGGAATTCTTGGGGGAGTGAAATTCAAAGTGAAGTTTAAACTAAATTCAAGTGAAGTCAAATATTCGCCGTTCTGTAAATTATTCATTCTTACCAGACGAATTTCCCCAATTGGTTTCAATGCTCTAGCGCTTCACTGCATTCTCGAAGAAAAATTTCCCCACGAGAATTTTTTTAATAGTCTTCACCTTTTTTGTTCGTACCGTTCGTAATTTTAGAATGAGATTTCCTATCGCCTCTATCACTGCAATAAAGCGTCCCCAAACAAGGAAAATCATTCTCAAGTGATAAACATCATTCTTCATTTTACAAGAACACAAATTATTCCCCGAAGCACAAAGAAAACGTGAAAAGGGCCCCCAGAACCCCGAACTTTCCCATTCGTCCCTAAAATTCCAAATCCCCGAAGGTCCATCATACCTTCCTCACCGCCATAAATTCTCCCGTGCGCGCATCAATATTCCTAATTCGAGAAAACGTACATTAAGACGTGAACGAGGATTTAAACCCCCGGCATTCAAAAGCTCTAAAATCAAATTTATGGCAATGTTCACGATTAAATAACTCGACAAACGTGATTTTTCTCTGACCCCGCGTGAATTCACCGCCTTCTACTTCCCTCACCAATGAATGAAGAGACCGTAAAAGATACGACTGCCGAGTCGAGAGGAATAAAAAAAAATTCAGGGTGTATTCTCCTCATACCCGGAGGGCTCAAAAAACTTTGTCGAATTTTTGGGGCGCACTGGAATCATTATATACCGTAGGCTTTTAGGGCTACAAACGAAAACGAGACCGAAGGAGCCTAGAATTTTCTGATGGCTAATGCCAGTGTACCGGGGCCAAACCCCAGTGGACAACAGACGAAGAGGAAGACGAATAGCGTCTGCATCATCTCTCTTCCCCCTTTCCCTCGCCCAAACCCTCTCACTCTATCCCGCAAAACCCACGAAAGTGGAGTCCAGGTTTTTGCGTGCGTGAAAGGGTGAACGCACCGCATTGCGTTCCAACACCGAAAACTTCTCCCAATGATGAAAAAGGGGAATGAAACTAAACTTTTCGACAGAGTGATGTTGGGGGGGGGGAAGAAAAAAAGTGAGACGAGGAATTGGGGCTTTAGATGAAAAAGAATGAAAAATAGAGAGATGCTTTAAGAACCGTTTATAGAACCCTTCATCAAGCTAAACGTCCGTACAGATACACCGAAGATTACTGACTCGGGCTCGGCAGTTGGAGGGCCCCATGAAATAGTGGATGCATTGAAGGAACGCCATTGGCGAAAACGATAACCCCAGGAGTGCAGAAGGAGTAAAATAAAAAACAGAAGTGATTGCCCAAAAAAATGGTTGCATCTTCACTCTTGTGAAAAAAATAACACGGTATAACACTTCTCCAGGAGGGCCCACACCCTGCCCTTGCCAAACAAAATCGGTCCTTGTAAAAGTCCTCTAAGTATAGAGTTCAATGAATGACTCAAGAAGAACTTTGGCATTACTCATCTCCAAGATTATGTTCACCTCTCTTTTGTGGAGTTATATTGGGCCCCACCAGTTGTAAACACCCTCTGAACATTTTCAAATTTTATCGTTCGCTTCCTCTTCTCTCCTCTCAATCCACGAGCTTCCAAACAAGACGGAAGAAACATCGGGGAAGAAACATCAGCAAAATGCCAAGCTGTAATATCGTTTACACGATTCCGCAACTGGTGTTCCACACGAGTCCATTGCTCAGTAAATAAAGAATATTTATGGTGTCGGTGGGAGATAAATATTTATAAGTTTGAGTTAACAATTTACTCGAGTTTATGAATAATTTAACTCGACAATTGATTGTTTTTTTTTTCTTTTTTATCTGTCTAATGCTGAAGCATGGCTGGGCGCTCCTTGGGGCGGCTTTGATGGCTCGACACATCATCAATCAATTAATTTATCATGCCAAATCAATGCATAAATCATAGCCTTGCCTTTTTTGGATTAAAGACAAATGGAATATGAGAATGGAATTTATCTCGGGGCTACGGTATATCCGGGGGTTTCAGCAACTGGTCTTCGCGCCAGTCAATATCTTCAACTGAATTAATATTTATGATATTCAATGGTAAAAAATAAAAGCATCTTATGTTTGCGGAATAGATAAAGTCCTTAACTTTATTGGCAATTTGAATAGACGACTTGGTGCCTTTCTGCTGTTATTTTTTGCCCATTTTTCTCATGATCATCGCACTGTGTCGTTACTCGGGTTCATTTACAAGGGGGGGAGGGGGGGGAGGGGGGTTGGCTTGTGGATGTGTTACTGAATGTACGATAATTTGAAAACGGGTTTTTCTTGGATTGCAGGTCCAGCACTACATCCTGGTTGTACAGGCAACTGATTCTGGTGTACCAGCATTATCAACTACCGTCACGGTCTACTGCAATGTTGTTGACTTGAACGACAATACACCGGTATTCGAGCCGGGTCCACATGGCACTGATGTACCCGAGAATGCGACAATTGGCACTGCTGTACTCTCGGTTATTGCCCAGGATCTTGATTCCGGGGACAATGGACGGGTCATTTATGATGTTTTGAGTGGCGATGATGAGGGGGTTTTTGGGGTCGCGGAGAACGGCACTGTCTTCACCAGGAAACAACTCGACAGGGAGGACAGGGCTATTTATAATCTTGTTATCAGGGCGAGGGATAGTCCAGCGTCACCTGCTAAACCACTCACTTCAACTGTTCAGGTATTTCTTAATTAAAGTTAATCGGGTTTATGGGCGGTGGTGTACGGGAAGTTGTACTTTTTGCGGGGTAATGAGCTCAGCGTGGTACTGGGTAATGGATTTTAAGAGTGGAGGAGGGTGGAAATGCTTGTTAGATGTCCGGGGATTTCATGGATCGCTCTGTGAGGAAATGTTGGAAGTTTTGTGCGAAACTTCATGAAGTACGAAATAAGCGACTTTACTGTTTCTCGCGGAGCATAATTCGTTCCCAAGAGAAATGCATAATTATCAGAAGTTCCGGTGAACTGGAGTTTTATTTTCAATATTGTGGTCTTGGATTAGATATGGGACGGAATTGCTCATTAAATTGAGGATTTAGATTCAAATTTCAAGAAAATCAAAGAATGTTGCTGGGAAAAAATTCGAGTTAATTCAAGTAAACATGTTCAAATGATGCCAATTATATTTTTGTGGAAGGTGGAACTGCTTGTTAGACATCCACGCATTTCAAGAAATATTGGAAATTTTGTTAAAAACTTCTATCTGCAAAATAAGAGGCGTTGCTGTTTCTTATATGCAACAAATCTGAGGATTCCAACGAAAACTTGAATCTTTATTTAATTTCTGTCACAAACATTCCAGAAAATCGAAGAATTTCGCTTCGAAAGAAATTAAAGGTCATCAATTATCGAAATCGGTTGCAGTTCTGAGAGAGTTTTAGCCTTTCTCGCAGAAAAAATTTTCGCATTCTGCAGAAAATTCAAAAAGATTCCCGAGAAATTTTGAAAATTGCAAAGGAGATCACGAGAATTACTTCTTTTCCGAATTACCGAGAGGGCGTCACAATTAATTATAAAACATGCTCATTGATAAATCGGAATAGAAGATCACAAGCGCTGAAAATTCAAACTTGCCTTCAATCTTCTAAAAAAATTCCGTCCCACCACCAAAGCATATTAAAACTCCACATTAACAATTGTAATCCCCAATTCAAAGAGACTTGCCTTTGAATTTTCGCTGAAATTCTCTGATACCACCGTTGCTCTTTAAATAGAGTAATTATCAGTCCCTGAATTTCTCTCTCTTCAATTTATTCCTTTATTCGAAGGTAACAATCGTCCTGCTGGACATAAACGACGTTGCCCCCGAGTTTATAACCCCAAATCAAACCTCAGTGATGGAAAACGCGCCAACGAACACGATTGTAATGGCAATAAAAGCGGTGGACAAGGACGAGGGTCGAAACGGTTACGTTGAGTACTCCCTGGAGGACACGTCAGTTCCGTTCAATCTCGGGGCAGTTGACGGCCTCCTCCGGGTGTCAGGACACCTCGATCGCGAGCGCAGGCAGAACTACACCCTCACGGTGACAGCACGCGACCGCGGCGAACCGCCGAAGTCATCGTCAGTGATCATAACTGTAATCGTCCTAGACGAGAACGACAACTCTCCGATATTCAATCCCAGGCAGTACTCTTCGACGGTAGCTGAGAACGCCAGCATCGGTGCGAGTGTTCTCCAGGTGTCAGCCACCGACAGGGACGAGGGGGCCAACGGCCGGGTGCGGTACAGCATCGCAATGGGCGACGAAAACCGGGACTTCACTATCTCCGAGGACTCTGGGGTCATCAGGGTCTCTAAAAACCTGAATTACGAGAGGAAGTCGCGGTACAGACTGACCGTCAAGGCCGAGGACTGCGCCACGGAGGTGGGGGAGAGCTCCCGGGAAGACACCGCTGAAGTCATCATTAATGTTCTGGATATTAATGATAATGCCCCGGTCTTCTTGGACTCACCGTATCTTGCGCATGTTATGGAGAATATGGTACCGCCTGGCGGTGGCTTCGTCATTCAGGTGAGGAGAAAAATCATTTTATACCGGCGTCTATATGTCATTGACCCTTTCTTTCGTAGGGGAGGTTGGGGTAAAATGGACACTTTTGACTTTTTTTAAAATGTTAATAAATTTAATAATTTTTGTCTCAATACAAAGAACAATTCTTTCACTTTGTGATGAGCCTAAACTGAGCTCAATTGATCAATTTGTTTCGGAGTTATGAATAATTTCAAAAAAGTCTAAAGTGTCCGTTTTACCCCACCCTCCCCTACTATTGTAGACGTCGAAATTCTAATAATTTCCCCATGAAATAGATAAAATTATCAATTCAATACGACTCGATTTTTTTTCACATTCTTTTTAATATTTTTCTTCAATACGTAAACAATACGGAACTGAATTAGATGTCAGGTGCATGTTCAAATATAGAGAGAACTATCCGGAATTTCAATAGGCTCTCAAGAAAGACATTATTAAACCTCATTAGTTTGATGGGTAGACCATTCACTTCAGTCATTCCCAACAAATGAATCGCCTCATCATAACGAGAAAACCCCATTGATCCAGCGATAAACTAAAATCTTGTACCTCTCCTGTTACTGTAACGTTAATATCCCCGATTTTACGTTGCCGGTTTGACCTCTGGCTCGATATGTCCCTTCACGTGCACACGCGACAAGCTGGGTGGGTGGGACAGTAGAAAGTGGCCTTCAACTCCGAAAATAAAAAGATGAGAGAGTGAAAAAAGGAGGAAGGTAAAGAGTGCAAAAAATCATATCAGTTTGAATGCCCAAACACTTTGTTGGATACATACGACCCGTAAAACGACGCATTTTATCGTATATAATGTTCGAGACTGGAATTTACGTGCAACTCATTTTCCATAAGTTAACGCGTAATGCAAAACCGTTTATACGAGACCAAGTGATACAGGTCAATTTATGAATACAATTTTTTGCCGGATTTTTTTGTGGCAAATCCTGGAAATTCTTAACGTCACTTACGTTTCCAGTGAAGTTATTCATATGATAAAATATCCCACATATTTCATTGATTTTTGTCTCAATTTGATGAAGAACTGTAAATTCAAGTTCAGTTATTCAGTGAACATTAAGAAAATTCAGGTGAATGTTTTTTTGGATTTTAAATTGGATGAGAACTCAACGCATTTTGGTACTGAATATTAATTTCCAATTAACTATTTTAATAAATTATGGGATTTACGTCTTTTTTTATTTGAATCCATTTCATTCTCTCGAATTCTACCTGCGACTGGGAATTTTCTCAGCTCATTCCCCTCAAATCAAATTTCATATCACTTTTCTGAAAGTTATTACCCGGTTCTTCACGAAATTCCATTTTATCAATAGTGGAGACCGATATTTTCAATTGATTGGGGAATATTTATTTGGAATTGCTAAGTAAATACGAAATATCTCTGCAATATCGTGACATAATGCGACAAATTCGTGAATAAACTTTGAATTTGATAGTTTCGATAAAAGAAAAATCGCATTCTGCAAAAATTACGGAATATCAAGAGTCATTCCTTATTTTGCCAGTTGAATCAACGGAATTTTACCTCAATACGCTGTTAAGTATTCTCACACTTGTTGGAACTTTTTATCACGTGTTAAAAATCTGAAAATTCGCATATGCTGCTAATTCCGCCGCATCTTCATCCGAAATGTCATTAAAAAATTTTAACAATGTGTTAATCCATACATAGAAACTCTGCATATAAAGAAAGGGATGATTTTCTCGTCACCAGGTTAAAGCGTACGACGCCGATACACCACCGTACAACGACCAGGTCAGATATTTCCTGAAGGAGGGAGACACGGATCTGTTTCGCATTAATGCCAGCACGGGAGATGTTTTTCTGCTGAGACCACTCGACAGGGAAATGGTCCCCGAGTACACTTTAACGCTCGTTGCAATGGATACAGGTAAATTAACAATTCCACTTCTTCACCCTCGTTTTTCCACCCACTTTATGAGCCTTAAATACTCGTCCAGTGCGGTATCCTCGATGGAATTCTTTCCCCCAACGGATGTTTTCCCCCTTATAAAACCCCCGAGACTAGATATTTTTCAATTTGTTCGAGAATAATCGTGTTAACAGAAATAACTTCACTCTCCCGTCAATTACTTCCCAGTTTTTTCTCCCTCTCCCCGATTAATTTTACATTTCACGCTCTCGCAAATTAATTACTGCAGCGAAAAAAAAAACCACAAATTATTCGGCCCGATGTTTTTACTCAATGTCAGTGTAAAAAATGTCCCTCTAATGGTTAAATTGCGCAATAATGTTGGCTGGTGTGTCGCATTACTGCCGCAAAAGTTTAATCCCCCCATCTGACTCAACCAATAGTCACATAACTCGACATTAGAAACGATCCAAGCGCGATTCTACGACACTGAATAGCCAGAAGCAAAGAGATACGTAGAGTCGATCGGATCTCTCAGGCGCGTTGCCCACCGCGTAAATTCCGCTTGGTTTAGCGCGAGAGATAAACATATACCCCTTCTCAAGTACAAACGAATAGCGGATGCTGGCTGAGGTGGGGTTTGTTGTGTTTGATACCTTGAATAATGAAAAACAAGGTAAAAGGACGTGAGCTAGCGTCAAACGTTAAAACGCATAAACCCCGTAGGAGCCTAATTCTCGGCATTCCAATTTTCCCCCGCATTTTTTTTCAACATTTTTTAGGTTTAAACCATTCAATGTGCCACCTTCTCGTGTATGTATCTATCTTATACATCTTGTGAAACGAGAGAGGGAGAGGTTTATACCTTCGGGGTAGAAATAAAAATAATAATGTCGGGGGAGAGAGCAACACGCACTTGTCGTTTTACACGTAATTCCTTCAAGTGAAGGAAATCATTTTTTTCTACTCGCCAGATATCTGAATATTTACGAAAAATAACAGCTTTCAGCAAATTTCTTCTCGTTTCGGAAATTATTGTAATTATGGCTAATTGGAGGTAATTGTAATGTCTTTTGGAGATTATTTTCGAATTTGGGGGAGTTATTTTTAAATTTTTTTTATGGAAAACGTGTCTGGATGAGTGATTGGGCAATTACACTCAGCGTTAATTAGAAAAATGTTGTAAATAATTGCAAGGGTTCTCTGCAAAGAATTACATTTTTCAATGATGAAAATGAAATTTCCATAGCTGAAAATGAAAGCACTCTACGACGAATTCCTATAATTTTCCAACTGTGGAATAAATTTACTCCAGACATATATTTATTCTGAAGATTTATTTAGCTAACAGACGCCTAAGACGATTATACCTGCAGAAATATTAAAATATTGAATTAATATTTGCATATTTCCAAAAAATCACTCCATTCAGCAATTTTCTTCCCATTCCTTCGATTATCACAACAACATACAGTTAACTGTCACCTCAGAATGTGAAAATTCTTATTTCCCATTTCCCAACCGCCAAACATCTCAGAAAAACGATTAAGAAATTATCGTTGTTCCCCTGTTTTCACCCCCTTGAAAAAATGTTTTAAACAATTTAATGGCACCTCTTCATGTCCATATCTACTTGATACATCTCCTCGCGCAGGGAGAGAGGTTTATCCCCAACGGGCAGGAAATAAAACCCAACAAAAAAACAACACCGAAAAAAAAACACCTCTCTCTCGTTCATGCAGTCACAGGAGCACGCACTTGTCCTTTTACACGTAACATCAACATTGCATACATATATTTCACTGAGCAATTAAGTCCGTGGGATAGCTGCAATGGCTAACATGTTACTTTACCCATCGACTGTCTCTGAATTAAAGAATTTTCCCCGGGAAACTAATGGTAAGGATAATACACTGCGCGACAGAATAAAGAATGATGAAATAAAAATTCATGGGAGGATGAAAAATAAACAGAATGAAGGATTCAACGAGAATTTGCGGTGGAAAAAAATATTCAAGAATGGAGAGAAATGCGCAAGGTGCAAAGTGCGATGTACAAGGTGTAAGGTGCAAGGTGCAAGGACCGTCAGAGGGGGGAGGGGTAAATGGGGTGGAGGGAAAAGGTAACTGAGGAGAGTTGAAAAGTAAGAGGTAAGAAAATGCCGCATAAAGTACTTGACTTGATGGGTGCGTATGCCACGGATACTGGTCTTTTGCCTCGTGGAACTAAGTATGAGACATAAAGTTTAAGACGACGTGGGGTTGTGCACAGAGGGAAGGAGGAGGCTGGGGGATATCAGGGTACTTCTTCTCTCCAGGATACAACAGTCTTTTCGTAATCGTATTCTTGTTTTTGGGCCCTCGGGTGGGAAAGAGATGGGAGGGAGAAGGAAAAAAAGACAAATGGGGGATTATCTGTGCATCAAACCCCTCCTGGGCAACCGATACCATGTTCTCATATTATTCTTATTACGTAATTTTTTTTTTACTCGCGTCGTCTCTCACGTTTTATCACGTCGAGGTACAAATTTTATTGAAAATATTTTGGAATGTTTGGAAATTCTGGAAGCCATTCCGCGGGAATTTTGTTAATTGTTAACGACAGCGGGGGGTTAATAAACGTTGAAGTATCAATTACATCCGCTGATAATTATTGATGATTAAAGAAACGGAGGGATCAATGAATTAACCGCAGCGATATTTCATTCTTGAATGTCTCTGAAAGAAATTCCTTAAAAGGGGTCATTTTTCGGAGATACTTTACTAATTCATTAATTTAGATGAGACGAAGATGAAAAATATTATTCTCATTACTTGAAAATTTAATTGAAAATATTTCGGAATGTTTGGAAATTTGTTAGGAACAGTGGGGGATTTAATAAACCTCGGGGTGTCAATTGCACTCTCTAATAATTATTAATAATTATACAAATCGAGTCTCTGAAAAAAAAATCTTAAAAAAGGTAATTTTTTTATTAATATTTTACAAATTCATTAATTTAGATAAGATGAAGAGAAAAAGACTAATGGGGAATTATCTGCGCATCAAAATCCCCTCATTCTTACTAAATAAAACTTTTTCTTTTCAAATTTCAGTGAAAATATTTCTGCATATTTAAAAACTCCGGGAGCTATTCCGCTCCCACTCTGTTGATTGCCAGTAACAGTCAGAAATTTGCTAAACCTCGCGGTATTAATTACCCCCTCAAATAATTATTAATAATTAAACAAACCGACTAATGAATGGATTAACCACAGCAATATCTCATACCGGATTTCCTGGTAAATGTCTCCCAGGCAATTTCATTATTTCTCACCCGAGAAATGTCACTCTTTAACTGCCATAGTAAATGCCAGAATGAAACAAACAAAACTGAACATAATCCCCCGTATTTTTTTTTCTTCTATTATTTTTCACTTATCCCGTTATCTTTATCCCGATGTGCGCATAACGCAAGAGAGAGCAGAATGTGCGTGCAGAAACGCGGGTCGCGTGACGAGAGTAGAAAACGTGGGATGTACTTATGTGTGTATGCGAGGGGTTGCTGGCGAGGAGGGGCAGGGGGAGGGGGAGGGGGGGGGAGGGAAACTGGGAAGAGGTACACCAATGCCTGAGACAAATAAAAGTGCCAGAGTATACGTTCATCTCAACAATATTTTCTTTTTTTCTTCGGATTTATTTTTCGTTTTGTTTTTTCAAATTCTCTCGACTCTTTGTCGATTTCTTTTTTTTTTTCAGTTTTGTCTTGTGATTTTTTTTTCTACTTCTTCCTTCCTTCTTTGCTGATGTCCAATCGTCGTAGTGTCGGCTTCAAGTAATACCCCCGGGGCTTTTTCTCTGTGTATACGTGGGTACAAGGGGGGAGAGGGAATCTTCTACAGAGGGAGGGGGAGAGGGAGAGGGAGAGGATGAAAACATGCTGTGGCCACATCAAGGTATAACATCGCTGAGGTGTAATCGCACACCCGCCCTCGGCGTTTCTAATAGGCCGGTCGTGCGACAAACCCCTGCCGTCTTATTATCCTATTTTCTTGGGGTTTTTGTTTTTATTAGATGGAGAGTTTCTTTTATTCAACGATGCACATTGTCCGGGGGAATTGGAGGTATGCCTGCACGTATGATTATTTTTATTCTCGCTTCTATCGTGGGATAAATATGACATTATAGGAGGGGCAGGGCGAGGGGATTTTGTTGGTGTTCGTGAATTTTAGGTTGAGTCATTACCGTTTTAGGAAGGTTAACATTCAAGTTGAGTCTCCCATCGAGTTTCTTCGGTGAAAGAAAAATTAAAATTCTCGTAACTTGATTCCCTCATGATACAACAATTAATTGCAATGAAAATGATTTTTTGCCGCTTAAATTCAAGTAATTAAGTCGTAAAATGCATGTTTGCCGATTTTTAATAAAACCCGGTGTCAATTTCGCGACTTTTCTTCTCATTTTTGAGGGGAAAACATTAAAAGCGAATGAGTTATGGTGATTTGCATCAATCATACTTGATAAAAATTTCCGGAAATCAAATCCCGTGGGACTCGAGAACGTTTTGAGTCTCCAGTTATTTTTATTTTCCAAGATTAAAAACGCACGGTCATAATCATGCTAAAATACACATATGCTAATGACTTTAGACTCCTTGTGGCACCGGACAATGCGCCTCACTGTGTCTGGCCTCCCTGAGTTGTGTATATTTCACCTCACGGTTTATGTTTGCTCGATCAACAACGGGGCCCCGAGCTGGAGGTTACCTACCTGTTTTTTCTTTTTTTTTTTGTTAATCAAAAGTCATCCGACGAATGGGAAAGGCCGAGGAGGTCGGAGGAGGGAGGTGGAAATTATTCTAACCCTTAGAGTCCTGACTCGACACATTTTTCTTTCCACTCTCTTTATTTTCGTTCTAATCGTTTTATCGTTGCTCAAATATCAAATGTTTATTTTTCAACAATATTTTCATTTGAATTTTACTCGACATAATAAATCCTTGCCTTGGTGCAACAGCTGAATCATTCTACATCAAACGGAATAATCATTGAGATAACATGCGGTGAGAGAGAATTTTTGAATTGGGAGGATTGTTCTTTGTTCGGGATTTTGTATTATTTGGGGAGTTGGAGTGGTGATATGTTACAAATCATTTACAAGATAATACTGTTAACAATTTCCGGTACGAATTTTGATAATTGTTGAGAAGTAATGTTATCACTGGGGATTGAGTCGGTTCAACATGAGGATTTGAGTTGAAAAATCAATGGAAATTGTCGAAATATTTAATCGAAAGTAGTGGAAATGAGAATTCAGGTAAATGCATTATTAAATTTTGAAATTTCACTTTTAATCCTTTTAATCCACCCTTTGAAAATTATTACCAGTCTCTTAATTTTTTCAACAATATTTTTTATGGAATTGAAAAAAAAATTCATGGAATATCGAATATTCATTCACAATTGTCTCTGTGATATTTTCACATAATTCGACAATCTCGTAAAAATTGATAGTCTCGACGAAATAATTCTCCAAAGAATCCACCACGAAAATTCATGAAAAACCTGCAAAACTCACAAATTCTCAGAATTCTGCCGCGTGTTTACCTAAAATTTCATTTCAAAACTAAAAAGTCACTTAAAATTAAAAGAAGACAAATTGTCCACAATTTTTCACAAACGTTTCCCGCGCCGAAACCCCTAGAATTTCCCTTTATTTATTGGTGCCCGCGCTGCTCCCCTAGATTAATAAATTAAAAAGCCGTCGATTCCAAGATTTCACTCGCGCGATAAGCCCCAGTGGATTTCCCCCTCATTCCCTCTCATATTTATTTTTTCTTTGACACACCCCGGTAGTCCTCCACCGTGCATCCTCCCAGCGGAGTCTGAAGCCGTGAGGGAAGAGCATCAGGACGGTAAGAAAACAGGCAGAGTTATGACGCGCGATTATGATAATCGGTGCGCCCAAGTCCAGCTCTTCTACCTCTTGCCATCCAATTCCTGTCCAAAGGATTTCTGTCTCACTCCTTTTCTTCCCTCACCCTCCGCTCTACCACCGCCATCACTAAAATTTTAGTGTTTCTTATCTCTTCACTAAGGCATTTTACTCACCATGCATCTTTTCACGATGGAAACAGAGAGAGGGACAAGGCGAGAGCGAGAGGGAGACAGATGGTTGCTATAACCAAACCTGCCTCGGTGCTCTCGCATTTTATTCATACTCCACGGCCGTCACACTCCCTTATTCTCTTATTAAAGCGCGCCACTCTCCCATTGAAATATTATGATTATTATATACCCGTGGTATATAGCCAAAAGAGGTGGAATTTTCTTTTTTTCATCTGTGCGCGTTCTCTGAAGGCACTGGGTGAATAAATGGGACGCCATGGGGAGAGAAAAAAATACAGGGGGGCAGGGGGGAAGGGGACACCATTCAACAAATTGTTTTTGATGGACTTCTAGGAGAGGATTAGCTTCGTTAACACCGATATCTGAGGGTCTCGGTCTGTGCAGGTGGCATTGTTGGGGAATTCATATGAATGATAAATGGATGGAGGGGAGGGCGAGACGTTCTTCCATACAAAACACGGTGAGGAGAAATCAACCCCTGCTCACTGTCTTTTACCTCTTTTCAAGGATATTTCGTTTTTTTTACTGACACTGCTAGGGCCGGTTGCACCAAGCCCTGTTGCACAATAAATTTATATCTGGAGTAAATTTATTCCACAGTTGGAAAATTTTGGGAATTCAGTGTAGTACTCAATCATTTAATTCATATAAATACAACATTTTTATTGCAATGAATCCGCAGCTTATTAACTTCGAACAAGAACATCGTTGAAATTAATGGAAAAAGTTTAAATGCAGTGTTCCATTTGCTTCGAATTCGTCATTTGCCTGAGGTTATTCTATCCTCTAAATAGAAGAGAGTAAAAAATTGCCTAAAGGTATAAATACGCTAAACAGAGGTTGCTTTTTCACTATTGTTTTTTATGCAATGATGAGGCATTTCTATTCATATTTTTTGCATTGAGCAGGTGTATTTTTTTACGACATTCTCATGCTCCCGATAGACGCACTGAATGTGGTCTCGTTCACCTGCTGTACCCGCATCTCTCGATTTTCGATAGCTCGTGCGATATCGAATCGCGCTGATTCCCCCCATTCAATTAATTCCCCCCCTCGATCTTTACGACACCAACAATTTCCATCAAAATGAAAATAGTTGTTACAGTCGATGCCTTGTGCCGTGACTAGAGTTTGCAATTGTTCGGAATATACAAGAATTGCCCGGTGCAACTCTTACATACGTGACACGCCCGAACGGCCTTGTCCGATTGTCAACGGTTGACTGACACGCTGGCGCACTATAAAGCCCACTCTTTCACGATTCCACTTCGATCGAAATCACCAATATATACCGAGGAATATAATCTTCTACGTGCCTCGGGGGGAATTTTCCAACGAGTACCAGTTGCCTGCACGTGTGAACGACCGGAGGTGAAAAATAATCGAGCTTTATCCATTCCCCTGTCGATAAAAATTTTTAATGTCTTCAAATAACAAATTTTGCATTATTTTCATGGTTTTTTTATTATTCTCATCAAGTCCCATTTGATTGAGATTTTTATGAAAATTTGCATCTAAATCATCGTCGCAATCAATGACAATTGATAGTTGTAATGATTTGTGTGTAAAAATAATTAATTTACATTTTGAATAATCACTTTTTTATTTTTCTACAATTTTTATCATTTTCTTTTATGGATTAATTCCTTTTTTCATTATGTCGTTAATGTTTCCATGACAATATTCATCTATCCAGATAAAAATTATCATGATTGTTGCTTGAAAATGATTAATCACTTTTCTAAAATAATTAGTTAAATGACAGTATGACAATGAGCATAATTAAAAATTGTGGAGAATCAGGCAGCTATTTTTATAAATTGTCAATCTAATTAAAATTCACAACTCGTGAATTTACAACTAGACAATTAACGATTCCCATTTTTACTCACTAATTTACAAAATGAGCATTCAGATACAGCGGACCACATGGCTAGATCCATCAAAAGCTCATTTCACGCAATTTTGCACTGCTCAACAACATGAGCGATATAAAAAACTCTCCTCGCCATTAAACAAAGCTAATCCCCAAAATCAACAAATAATTATCATTCCCACCGATTAATTCTCAATTTCCCTCCAATCGTCACCTCCACCGTTTCACCCCACACTCTCCACTGGCATTCAATACCTTCTCCTCCACGAGGGCCCCAGACGCCTAAGAATGGCCAAAGCAAAACAAGAAAAACCATAAAAACATTTTGGGATCTTTAGATCTTGAGTAGCCCCCGAGGACACTGTTTCGACTTCTGTGGAGTCTCGCCGCTTTTGCACTTGTTGCCACACAGGGACAATGACGAAGTGCTCGTACGACGTTTCTCAAGGTCAGATTCCAGCACGTTTGTCTTTTAACGAATGTGAGTAAAATGAGGGAATAAAAATCGCTGGAAGAAATCCATGCGAGTTCCTCAAGTTTGCCAGGGGGAGGGTGGGTGTTATAATTGGAAAAGGTCGTGGCAGTGCAAATTGTCTTATCCAGCCCATGGAATCAGCAATGTCTGGGGGGTGTGGGGGCGGGGGGGGGGGAATTATTCCAAGTGTTGGGGACTGCCCCCTCGTTATCATGAGAATACAAAGCAGAAAGGAGGGAAACGATTGAGATTCGAGATGTTCTTTCACATGTGACTGAGATAGAATGAGGGTGGAGGGCGGGGGGGAGAGGGGAGGGGGAGGGGACCACAAAGTGCCACGTTGGGATTGAAAAAGGAATGAAATGGGTAAACACAATGGCGACGACGTTTTGTGCTGGACTGGCGAACTGCGACAAGACAAGGTCACGTCACACACGCGGGTCCCCTTTTACGATGAAAACTCACTGGTCCCCCTCCCCCTCCCCCTTCCAACGATGTTGGACGACTGCTTGGCATCTCTCTGCATAATGCAGTCTTCATTTTTTTCGTCATTTCTTTTTCTCCACCAACGCTGGAGGATTTTTTCCTCATCCTCACTCACTCAGTCGCTGAGATCGGACTGTCTCACTCACGTGAGGCTGTTTTTTTATTCTTTTTTACTTCACACATTCTCCATTCTTCTCTCTGTTTGCTTCACCTGCGTCTTCTCACGCGCGGAGTATACCCTCGTTCCATTCATACCTGAAAAGGGGACCCTATGAAGATGTTCTTTCATCCCTCGTCTTTTGCTTGTTCGCGAGAACACTCAGCAGAGGCGTGATCCTCCCGGGTGAACGCCAGACGCCTGAATATTTATATTAAGACCCTCTCTGGGTACTCGGGGCCCTCGGAGAGGATTCAATTTTTTTATTCTCGGGCTTCTCTCGTTGGACTGATTTTCGTTACGTGTATTTGCGAAATGAAATTCAAGAGCTGGAAGATAAATAGGAGTGGAGGGGAATCAAAATGCTGGAGTCGAGTTTTAGGGGGGAGGGGACGGGTTAATTTGTTTTTGTAATCGGAAAAGTATTTTATTTTATTTAGAACGGAAGTTGACGGGGTTGATAACCCTGGGGGCCACCAGAAAAATAATTTTTTTATTTAGTTAACTAGTAATAAACCGTTTATTCACAGAAAAAATATCCACAGAAAATAAATTGGTTTTGTTAAATATAGGGGACGGTGAGGTAAAATGGACACTTTATTTTTTGGAAATATTCATAACTCAGAAATACACTTTTAGAAAAAAAATGGAAATTTCGTAGAAAATATGATATTAAAATCATTTTGAAAAGCGTTAAGATGAGAATTGTTCAACCTATTTGAATTTAAAACGAAAAGGTGAATATTCAGTTCCAAATTACCAGCAATTTTCAATTAATTGAAAATTTAAGAATATATTTACCGGAAATTTCCTGATTTCTACTAATTTTCAGAAAATAATTGAACTGACATTTCAGGGGAACTAAAATGGGATAAAAATTTGCGAAAATCTTACCCGAAAGCCAAATATTTATAACAATCCAGACTTATCAGCTGAGCGCAGTCTAGGGTCATTACAAAGAGAAGAAGTTGTGCTTTGCATTGAAAAAAATATTTCAACAAAAATTCATTAGTTCCTTTCCCGGGAGAAATTTATATTCATCTTTAGTTGTGGATGGATGAATGTACAGGTGCGGCTGAGGGGAAAGAAGAGGGGAGGCATCAGCCCAACGTCAAAGATCCTCGACAAACGGACACTTCACTAGAATTAAATTTACAATTATCGCAGTGCTTTAAATTAGAATGGAAAAAATTAATGTTTACGGTGATTGGTGATGTAGGACCGTTATAACCGTGGCGCATGGGCGGGTGAATGGGTAAACCACCCGTGGCGCCGAGGTCGGGTTTGTACTTCGAGTGTCAACTCACGAGTTAATAAATGGTTATTAATGCGTTTGCGAGTGCCAGTTGATTGCGAGAATAGGCGACTAATCACTTGAAACTATTTTCACGATGATTTTTTTTATTTCAATTTTTCGCATGAAAAAAATATGGTTAAGTCATGGGTAATTGCTTGTCCCAGAGTGATTGGACGTGGGAGAGGAGGTACTTCGGGAAATTACGGCTTTAACATATGAGATTTTTGTTTTGTTGGACTTTGGGATGTCCGAGGAGATTTCCAATCAAATTTCTCAACTAAATTGCGTGAGAGAAACTCACAATAATTATGATACGTTTTTTAAACTTGCGGAAATGTTAAAATTCGGAATATGCAGAATGTTTTTAACATAACAAATTCAATTTTTCATTGATCTATGAATTTTTCTAAAAAATACACAATTTCAACAAATTTGCTTTGCGCCTCAACCTCAAGTAAACAAGAATATCACAGATAAATTTTCAAATACACTGGAAAAATAAGAAAATCATTGCAAAATGTTTGATAATTAAAATATTCAACTAGTGACAAATGACGGAAAGGATTTGAACAAGAAAAAAATGCAAAACTGAACGCCCGAATGAAATCTAGATCGATTGAGGAAAAAATCTCAAAACCTGATGGAAGTGGCTGCAAGTTGAATAAGTTGTCAGCAATTAATTATTGAATAATGGACACAGATGTAAATTAAACTGGAGGCTTTAATATAACAGGATAAAATGAGGTCGATACAATTTCAAGGCTCACGCAGGGCTGACCAGTCAGTCACTCGTCACTCAATCGCCCGCTAGGAGTGGGGATAAATTTGAGAGTCTTCTTACTTACAGATACTATTATAATTCTCTCTATCGAACTATTTCTTCTCATTGCATACCGAGGATCTGCCAAAAATTTTCTGATACATATTTCGATCCCTCCCTTTTTTTCCGCGATGTTCCCCAAAAATAATTAAATCAATCCGACAACGACGTCGAACAGTCGCTTTTCCTCCCAGTGGAAACGGAAATTCGAGACAAGACACAGCATTCCCCGGCACACGCTTCTCAATTCAAAGAGATGATGCATTAACAACTCGCGCTAAGCATTTACTCCCGTGCATTAACCACACACATGTGCACATTTGCCACCTCTAATTTACTCGGCAAGTCCCAACTCGTTATTTTACGAAAATAATCATCTCATTTTTCGCTCGTCACGCGGCCCAAACACCCGGATCGAAAGAATTAAGCCTCATTTCATGGCATTTTTCGCCCAAATATCAATTCATTATTTATTTACAAAACAAGAAAATAACGATGAACGGGAGATGGAGTGACGGTTGAATTATTATCACTTTTTTCTTCGTGTTTCTGATAAGTAGTGAAAAAAGTATAATAAAAATCGTGGCAGACTCGGAGCTTTTATTTATCCACGAAATTGCCATAAATCTCAGCGCTTGTTACGACACATTGGACCGCATCGGGGCACCGTAGCACCTGCGTATGTGTACGTTCATGCCACGGAGCAATAATGCCACATCGGTAAATCATTTGAGGGAGGTTTTGACCGGCAAAAAAAAATTGTGGAAAATATCAAAATAACAGATTTCTCAAACTCCTTTTTTTCAGTTCATATATCTTCAGGGTTAAGTCAAATAACGTGTAAATTGTTTTTATAAATAATCCCACGCTTGTTTATGCGATCTTGTACACGGAGAACAAGTGTTTTTATCGATAAATGTGTTTGGGATTTGCCATTTATTTTTTTTTATCATCGAAATCATTTTTTTCAGGCGTTGAACATCCATCCGAATACCTTATTACCGTTTTTTATCGCTCCACTGAACAAATGTTTCACAGCATAGGTCACGAATTTATGTTTGCGCGAATGGATAAATTTTGTTGGGAGACTTTTCGGGGGGTTTTTGGATATTAATTCCATCAGTCAGTGGTCATATTTTAATACGCCAAGTTCATGAATAATTTCTAGAGTTGGATCGGATCTTTTATTTCACTGGTTTCTGATACTTTATGACTATGTGAATGTGCAGATTCATCGAAAAAAATTATACTCCATGAATATCTTTGGCAACGTCGGGCAATTTATTTTTTATTAGAACTTTATGAGTATTTCATTATGTAAATGTAATAACCTCACATGTAATGTGTTCCACGAAAACTTCGGTACACTTTTTGTTTCTGATGTTTTTGTCGTAATTTTATACTTCAACGAATTTATTGGGGGGATTGCATGAAAATCGTCACATCGTAGGAGATATTGGAGGAAAATTAATTCGCCAATTGAGGATCTCTTCTTCATTTAATCATCAATTTTTTCACGTCTCTCCAAATCACGAGCAATAATCCCAAATTCAAGATTTTTTCCCTCCAATCCAGCCGCTTTCCCCCAGTTCCCAGCAAATCCAAAGGACCACCACCAAATTCTGCTTTCCCAGGCCCCCCCAGGGCCTCCCTCTCCACCCAATTTTTACCATAAAATATGAATAATAATAAAACCAAAACACTTTCTCTCGTGTTTCAAAATTTTTCTCTTTTATTTCATTTTGTTAATTTCTTTTGATGTATGATTTTATTCGACGATTACGGCGACTTTGATGCCTCCTCAAAATCGCTCGGAGGAGAGAGCGATCCATAATGGCGGCTTGATTTTTCGGCAGAGAGAGGTGAGGGGGTTGCCCCTTGGGGGCAAGAAAGAAAGGAAAAGAGAGGATTTCTTGACGTGAGCCAGAGTAAAGAGAGTAGCCCCTCAAAGGGAACGGCTCATTCTCCTCACCCCACCGTCTCCCCTTTCCCCCTATCTCCCCCATTTTTTTTCATATAAACGTACAACGTCCTGGGCCCCATGACCGGAGTTTTAATTTATTGAACCTTTGTTAATTTGAATATTATGATTTATAGTATTGTTACGACTCCCGCCTGCTTCTCCCCCTCTCCAAACTTCTTTGGCGTGCATTTGAGACTGAGTGTATCACGTCGGCAATGTGCATCACAAAGTTCCCAGGGAGAATAAATCATATTTAATCAAACAAAGCGATAAATAAATAAATGGACAACGGTAATTGAAAAGAAGGAGAGACTATTTATTCGAAATTCAAATTTCGTTCGCATTTGCATAATATTTTGGCACTTGAATAGTAATTTCTAGGGGATACAACAAAGTGACGGATTTTTAAAAAACATATGGCCTTAAAATGCATTATTCGTGGAGGAAAGAGATTTTGAATCTCCGCAGAAAAAACTTTACAATTGAATCCCAAAAACCTAGTTATTCGAAATGAAAAATGTTCTTGAATTAATAACATGAGGGAAAGATAATGTTTACGGATAATTGAACATTCTCCTGAACATAAAAGTTATATACTTTTAATCCCAAAGGAGTCATATTTTTATGTTGATTTAATTGCATTGAGATAAAATGATGAATTTCAGAGGTATGTCGAAAGATACTTAAAACCTGAGTAGATTAATTTTACAGCAGGAGAAACCATCAATTCATAAACGAGAATGGTCTTGATTTAAAAACCAAGATTTCCTCAAAGTAGCCGGGAATGTTTGTTAATTCAGGCTTAATTAATTTTGTATGATTCACGGAAAAATGATTGATAAATAAGTGAAAACTTTACACATTTGCAGCAAAGACGTTTGAAATTCATACTCGGTTTCATAATCGCGCCCTGAAAATAGTAAGTGAATAGATAAATCAATGGATGAATGGGCGAATAAACAGTGAAAGAGCCAGCAACCAATAAATATTTATTGTCTCCACAAATAAATATTCCGTCAACTCAATGAAAGTTTATACATATCCGCCTGTGGTCGTGGTGAGATTAATCGTCCGTGAATTTGTCATACTCTGTACATACGCACAAAGGATGGGGCAGAAGATATATACATGTGCAGTACCAGTTGGAGCGTGTTGCAAGAGGATCCTTTGTGCGTCCTTGAATCCCCTCCGTGGAATGACGTATGATCGCTACGTGCCTCCACACCCCCATTCTTATCCTCGCACTGGTGCCCTCCAGGCCCCCGTCGGGCATATCGGGTCAAAAGAAAAATCAAACAAACAGAGAGACATATAAATAAAGTTAAACGAGCAAAAAATGTATTTTTTTTTTCTCTCTTATCTTGTTGCAGGTTCACCCCCTTTGACTGGCTCGGGTGTCCTGAAAGTCGTTGTACTGGATGTGAATGACCACAGTCCTGAATTTTCACGTACCGATTACAGGGCCGATGTCATTGAGAATCAACCGGCTGGTACTTGGGTAGCTAAACCGACAGCTGCTGATAAAGATGATGGATTGAATGCAAAAATTAGGTGAGTTACTGACTCCACTCGGACAAAGTGAATATTTCAAGGACTAAAAGGGGGACATTACACTCCTGGAACATTAATAATACCTGCTATCGTCACTAAAACTCGTTGACTAATTGTATGGACAAATTTGTGCATCATAACTTGTCATTTTTACGAATGAATCTTGTTGTGTAGGGGCTTTCGCGCGTCAGAAAGAAAAAACTAACTTGAGAACAGAATTCACAATTTCTCCACGGAAAAAAACATTGGCATTATTGGCCGGTGACTTACGCATATTATTTTTTATCATTATGCATTGATTTATTCATTGAAAACGCGTTAATCCACTTTTATTACGCTTAGATTTGAGGAAAAATTTGAGGAATGATGGTTAACATTTTTCACGATAAAAAAATCGCGTTGCAAGGTTTATAAAGTTAGGCAGCAGTCCAATCAGTCCCATTTTCCAAAATATTTCTTTGATTTTTCATTCGCGTTCAAATCTGGAATTCAATTCAATCCCTTCCGGAATTTACTACAAAACCTTCGGAATAATTCAACCAATTCACCCCCCAAATCAACGAAAACCGTTCGCCCACAGGTACAGCCTCCTGGGCGAGAACGCCGAGCGTTTTTCCGTGAATCCGGACACCGGAGAAGTCCTGACCGTTGCCCCCCTAGACCGCGAGCAAGCTCCGATCTACCACCTGACCCTAGTAGCTCAGGATTCGAGTCCGACGCAGCCCGGCGCCGCGGCCGTGAACCTCACGATCTTCGTGAAAGACCTGAACGACAACGCCCCAAGGTTCTCAAGTCCCCGCTACACCGCCTACATCCCCGACTCGACAGAGCCCGGGGACTTTGTCTTCGGAGCGAAGGCGGTGGACGAGGACGAGGGCGACAACTCCCGGATCGTCTACCACCTGCAGGGAGAAGACGCCAAACTCTTCGTCATAGACCAATCAAACGGAGTGATAAGAGCAGCGCAGGATCTGTCCAACGGCAAGGCGACGTACCAGCTCCAAGTGAAGGCCTCGGATTCCGGAAGATCCTCCCAGACGGTAACCGCGGACCTGGTGATCCACCTGTGGGACCACCAGCTCTTCCCCAGCTTCCGATCATCGATCAACACCAAGTTCATTCTCCCCGAGGACATCCCCGAGGGGCGAATCATCACAACTTTGAGTGCCTCGACCCCAAAAACCGGAGCTGCCAGCAATCTGGTCTTCGGCATGGCAGGTGGAAACGTAGGAGACGCCCTGAGGATCGAGCCCCACTCCGGAGAGGTCCTGGTGGCTGCCGGCTTCGACTTCGAGACGGCGCCGTACTACGAGGCCTGGGTGGAAGTCAGGGACTCCGACAATCCCCCACTCCGGAGTGTCGTTCAACTCCTGATCAACGTAACAGACGCCAACGACAACGCCCCGGTGATGGAGGCTCCCGTCTACAACGCAACCGTCGCGGAAGAGGAGTACCCACCCCTCTACGTGACGAGGGTCTCCGCGAGGGACGCAGACTCCGGTGAAAACGGCCAGATAACGTATCACCTGGTCAACGACTTCGACGAGTTCTTCGTCATCGACGAGAACTCCGGGGAGATCCAGACGAATATGAAGCTGGACAGAGAGGACGTGAGCTCCTACGAGCTGGTGGTCGAAGCTAGGGATCAAGGGGAGCCTACGTTATCAGGTACAGCTACGGTGTTGGTAACAGTTCTCGACAAGAACGACAACCCTCCGAGGTTCACCAGACTCTTCAGCGTCAATGTCACCGAGAACGCCGAGGTGGGATCCTTCGTGATCAGGATAACCAGCAGTGATCAGGACATCGGGGAGAACGCCAATGTGACGTACACGTTCACTGACAATCCAGGGGGGAAATTCTCGATCGATCCTGTGACGGGAAACGTCGAGGTGGTGGGGTATTTAGACAGGGAGGAGCAGGACGAGTACTTGGTGAAGATCAGGGCAGTCGACGGGGCGTGGGGAGCCGAGACCACGTTGACCATCACCATTCAGGACCAGAACGACAATGCCCCCGAGTTCTCGGAGGAGTCCTACCACTTCCACTTCCCCGAGATGCAGACGAGGAAGGCGCACGTTGGCCAGGTGACGGCCACAGACATTGACAAGCAGGGACCGAATTCAGTAATCTCTTACAGCCTCCTTCAACCCTCCGACTTGTTCTCGGTGGATCCAGCCACTGGGGACATCTACAGCAAGAGAACCATCCGGTACAAACACACTAACAGACCGTCATCACCGGAGAATCTTTACCCGTTGACAGTCGTTGCGACGGACAATGGGAGACCGCCGTTGTCATCGAGAACAACCGTCTTCATCAGTATCGTTGATGCCAACAACAACGCGCCCAGATTCGAGCAGACGTCGTATCTGTCTCCAGTCCCCGAGGGCCTCACAACGGGAAAGAGGATTGTGAAGCTCTCCGCGAAGGACGAGTCGGACTTTGGCGTCAACGCAGAGGTGGAGTACAGCCTGACCTCCGGAAACGCAACGGATTATTTTTCGGTAGAGGTGTCCACAGGCTGGGTCTTCATCTCCAAAAGCATCAGTGGAATTCCCGTGGGCTCCACCTTTTCGGCCAAAGCCAGGGCTGTTGACAAAGGTGTTCCTCCTCAGAGAGACCAAGTCCCCTTGATCCTAGTCATCACCGGAGAGAACCGACACGCCCCAGCCTTCGCAGCAGTGTCCTACCAGGTTCGAGTCCCCGAAAATGAGCCCGTGAACACGACAATCCTAACTGTCAACGCTGTAGACAGGGACGAGGGCCCCAACGGCATGATACGGTACAAAATATCCTCCAACAGCGACAGAAAGGAGTTCTCCGTCCACCCGATCACCGGAGCCGTCACAATCCTAGAGCCTTTAGACTACGACACGATCCAAGAGTATCGTCTCAACATCAGCGCGACTGACCTGGGCTTCGAGCCCAAGACAGCAGTGGCCACTCTCACCGTCAACGTCTCCGACATTAACGACAACCCCCCGACATTCAACCAGAGTGTCTACGAGGCGTACCTCCCGGAGAACTCAAAACCCAACAGTTTCGTCTACAAAGTCGTCGCCAAGGACATCGACTCCCCGAAATACGCGATAATTCAGTACAAGATTCTCGGAGGGAGTGGCAAAGACCACTTCCACATCCAGCACGAGACCGGCATCATCACCTCGAGAATGAGCTTCGACTACGAAGAGGCCAATGAGTACACCCTGGACATCGTAGCTGCCAACCCAGACTCCAATCCCCAGATGGTGGGGGTCACAACTGTTCTAGTTCACATCACAGGAGTCAACGAATACTACCCCAAGTTCATTCAACCGGTCTTTCATCTCGATGTGTCTGAGAGCGCTGATGTGGGGACCTCGGTGGGGCTTGTTCAGGCAACTGACCAGGACTCTGGGGAGGACGGAAGGGTTTATTACCTGTTCGTTGGCTCCTCGAACGATCGAGGGTTCTCCATCGGTCCTGAGACGGGCATCATCTCGGTGTCGAGGCGGCTGGACAGGGAGACTCAGAACAGAGCTATTCTCACTGTAATGGCGAAGAACGGTGGGGGCATCAGGGGGAATGACACTGACGAGGCGCAGGTCATCATCTCGATTCAGGATGGCAACGATCCTCCAGAGTTCCTTCAGAACAACTACGAGACGACTGTTCCTGAGGGCGCTCCTCTTGGGAGCAGGGTTCTCACTGTCAGGGCTGTTGATAAAGACGTGAGGCCTCAGAACAATCAGTTCTCCTATTCTATTATCGGGGGGAACGCCGGCCAGACGTTCAAGGTCGATCCACAGAGTGGAGACATCGAGACTGCGAAGATGCTGGATAGGGAGACTGTTCCTTCGTATCAATTGATCATTGGGGCTATTGACACCGGGTCCCCTCCGCAGACTGGCACTGCCACTGTCAGGATTGAACTGCTGGATATCAATGATAACGGCCCCACCTTTGATCCCCCTGAGATCGTGGGGTATGTGAAGGAGAACGAACCTGCTGGGACTAGCGTTATGACGCTGACTGCCAATGATCCTGATTTGCCACCCAATGGGGCGCCTTTCACGTACAAATTGATTGGGGGGCGACAGGCTGATGCTGTCACGTTGGATAAACACTCTGGGGTGCTGAGGACTACGAGGAGTCTTGATAGGGAGGTCATGCCGCAGCTGGATCTCTTGGTGAGTAGATTCTCCAAATTTATTCGTTAATTTATTCATTAAATTTAATGGCCAGCGACATTTTTGGAATTTATGTTATCGTTTGTACTGATAAACCATTGAGTTCGATGTATAAATTATTAAAATTTGCTTGGAGTCATGTATTGAATGGCCTAAAATGTGGCACCAAATCATGAAATGCAGGACTCAGGAAATACGTTGAATGTTAAAAAAAAAACTCAGGGACTAAGACATTTACGTCAGACCGTAATAGAACAGAATAAATGTATAGATAGCAGAAGCGAACACAACAAATGTGCAATTCATTCGAGACTGAATGCCTCTAGACGGAAATGTGAAAGGACTTTTCTGTGAATTCTTATAATAATAAAAAATAATTCATTACGAGGGAGTATTTTTCTAGTAAATTGATCTTGCAAATATGCAATTGTTTCAATAATGAGGGTTTTGGAGGAAAGTATCAAGAGATATTTATGATGTTTCTGAGATGAATGCACGATTCGCTGAAATATCAACTTCTATTTATGAGGTTGCACTTCACTATTGACTTGCTCGGCTGAATATGCAATTACGCTAATAAAGAGTGAGGATAAAATGTCAGAGACCTATATTTGTTGCAAATTTGAACAAGTATGGACTACTTTTGTACTGAATTTTTCATCCAAATGTGCAATTACTTCTTACGTTTCTGAGATACTTACGCAATTAGCTGAAACATCATCCTCTACTTCGCTGCCTAGTATTTCCCAACTGACTTGCCCTCGTAAATATGCAGTTAAGCTAATAAAGAGTCATTTTAGAAACGAAAAATTAGAAACCTATTTTTGCTGGAATTTCTTGAGCTAGAAAAAGTCTCTCAATGGTTTCTACTTCTCTCCGCGATGAGTGAACAATTCACGAACATTAAATTGCCCTTATTACAATTACCTACTTCCTTAGTGAGCCATTTATCCAAATATGGAGTTACTTCCATAATAAGTTGTTTTTTTATGAAAAAATGAAGACACATTTCTTCTTTCAAAGAGGTTTCCCGCTGTTTTCTCCCGAAAACGTCTATCCCTCGCATGAACGCATTATCAAGGAGAACATTACCTTCTACTTGTTACATCCTGCCATTCGTTATTAATCGCTTTTTCTTCATAAAGCAGAATACCTAAAGTAATATGAATAAACTCCAGTTGAGTCGTTGAGTGTAACGAGGAAAAATACATTCAAAAGGCCTAAAATAATATCATTCATCGTTAATAATGTTTCCCACAAATTCTAACTTTGATGAATGGAAAGAAGAATTTGATTCATTAAATTATTTCTTCAATTTTTTTTTAAACAATAGTCTCTTGTTTGCCTAGAATGTTTCGACATGAAGTTATTTATTACAAAAGCCAGAGGAAATTTTTATTTCTTTCCGCCCGCGTTATTTTGCATTTTTTCATTTCTTCTCGTTCAAATGAAGAAACACAAATTTCTCCATTTTCTAGCCGATTATCTCTTTTCAAAAATTTTCATTCTCCAAGTCGTGATTTTTGCTATTCAATGCCATTCATTAAATTCATCATTCTATCAAAAGACAAAAATACAAATTGAATTGATGGGAATTCTTTTATTATTCGAAAAAATATTTGATTTCTAAATTCACGTCATGTTTGTACTACTTCCGTTAAATGAAAAAATTAATTTGTCAACAGATCGAAGTTGAGGACTCAGGAATACCAAAGATGAGGAGTGAGCACACAGTGACAGTGATGATACTAGACGAAAATGACAGTCCATCAGTGCCACGCTCAGTACACGTTATTGTGTACTCATTCAACGGTGAGAGACTCATGGGAAAAATAGCCGATGTCCATCCAAACGATCCTGATACCACCGGCGACTACACATGCAAAATACTCCAGGGCTCGAATCCCGGTGTACTTGGTATACCGATCGGTTGCGATTTACATACCAGTAAAATTACCCCCGGTACGTAAAAGAGAAGGAATGAGTGGTGGTGGCGGTTGTGGTGGGGAGGACGGGATTGGGGGGGAGGGATAGCCCCCAAACTCGAAAGTTCATAAATTAGTGTGTTGCCTCGGTAACTCTCTCCCTCTCTCTCTCTTCCCCCCCCCCTCTCTCTCTTGCTCTCTCAGACAACTGCGTCTGAATAATTCATGGGTTTCAAATAAAAAAGAGAGGAAAAAAGAGAGATAAAGATGTAAATGAAAAAAAGAGATAAAAAGAAATTGAGGCAAGACGATGAGAAAAATTTTTCGCCCATTGCGATAATTATTTTTTGAGGGATTTTATTGGCGCGAGGAAAAATTGTTGAAGACATGAATCTTCGCATCTAATTCGTTTTTATTTGAGATGCGAATCCATAAATTTGGCGGAGGTAACGGTGAATATTCTTTATGAATATGCGAGGAAAGGATGCGGATGATTTCACGGGAATGACGTGTTTTTTTCAACTCTGTTATTACTGTGAGAATGAGAAAAAGTGAGGGGGGGGGGATTTTTGAAAATTTTCTGCGCTATCACTATATTTGAAGCTTTTCACTATTCATTATTCATCAAAATGAAAAAAAAAGTGTCCAATATTTTTTGCCCGATTTTCATATACAAAAATTTTAAAAAATTCAGAAATCCATTAAAATTGATAAATTTCTGCTAAACATTACAATAAAGTGATTGTGTATTTTCACTTTGACGCAGGACACGGATATTCTCTGAGTATATCTGGCAACGACGGGCGTCACCCCGATGTAGTCTCCAAAGTGACCGTGGAATTCCTAGTCTTCTCAAATTCCACAGTGGAGAACAGCGTGACCCTCCAGATATCTCGTTTGACAGCATCTGAATTTCTCTCAAAACACTATCGACCCCTCCTCGACATCCTGCAGGAGGAGACAGAGGCCGGCGATACTCTGACCATATACAGCATCGGGGAAACCGATGGAAACTTGAATATTTATCTCGCCATAGAAACGCCACAAGGTGAATTTATTTCTTAATAGATGATATAAAAAACCCCAACTACCCATTCACTATTTAACGGGGTATTTAATGCAACTCTTCAATGCCCGAGTTCAATACTTTATAGAGAAAAAATTGTCAATAACAATTGTTCTCCCTTGTTTACGTCAATTGGGACTCTACATGAGACAAAGATTGAATTTGAAAATATGAAACAGTAATTTCTATTAAATTTTGGGAGATCGAAAAATTACGTATTAAAAATTATAATACTGATTTTTCCAGTCCCTGTAAATTATTTAATATTCATTATATTTCGACCTTTGGAGAATATCATAACATTTTTTGAAGAGGCAATAGTTCCTTCTAAAACCTCAATTCGTTTCTTCCAGGTTTCAAACAAAAGCCCGAGGTAATAAAATTCCTCTCCAAGCACCAGAAAAAGCTGCAGGACCTCCTGGAGGGTGCGCCAGTAACGATCGGCTACTCCCCCTGCAAGCACCTCTCCTGCGAGAACGGGGGCTCCTGCAGTGATCAACTAGTGGTCTACGAGGACGCCAGAATAACAAACAGTCAGTCCTTAATCCTGACATCACCCCGCGTGGTCCACGAGATGTTGTGCCGATGTCGCGACGGTTTCACCGGCCCCCGGTGCGAGAGAAGACAGGACCCCTGCTCTCCCAACCCCTGCCAGCAAGGAGGCCAATGCCGGAGAATGGGCTACGACTTCGTCTGCACGTGTCCCTCAAATCGTGAAGGAAAGCTCTGCGAACTGGAGCGAGGGGACGCCTGTGCGAGCAATCCTTGCAGGAATGGTGGCTCCTGCCAGGTCAGCCCAGACGGATCCTCATTCTTCTGCTTATGCCGCGCTGGATACAGAGGGAATCACTGCGAAGCCGTTACAGACTCCTGCAGGCCGAACCCCTGCCTCCACGGGGGTCTCTGCGTCGGCCAGAAACCGGGGTACAAGTGCTCCTGCCCCGAGGGAAGGTACGGGAGACACTGTGAACGATCAACCTTCGGCTTCGAAGAGCTGTCCTTCATGTCCTTCCCAGCCCTCGACTCCAACACCAACGACATCACCATGGTAAGTAATACCAATGGATTTTACTTTTTACCGTGATGTTTAGAATTAAATTGAATCTAATGAAATTTGCATGCACAACAAAAATTTTATGGAAAAACCTAACGATTTCGATAGAAAATTCGATTGAAAAACAGCTTTACTGCGCGTTTTTTTTAATAGAAAATATCCAATAGAAATTTGTTTATAGAAAAAATCATTACGACATCAAGAATTGACCTCTAAAAACATGAAATTGCTTGATAATAATGTTGAAAAACGCGAGTGGTTGAATAACAAAAATGAGGTGAAGCCTTTTAACTTGAAATATCGACAAAGTTTCGCACATAAGAGTACCCCGAAGGGGCTTAAATTAGATCCGTGGGATGGGGAGACTTTTGAGGATGCGGTCAAATTTGATGATTCTTTATTCGATCAGACATTGAATGAGACAATCATTCCATCTCACAATGATACTATAGTTCCATCCCTCAAAAATCGGCATGATGATACTACAGTTCCAGTCATTGAAAAATCAC